>NC_143264.1:25130175-25282140 GCF_984573655.1 Nuphar pumila
GATTTGGATCAGAAATTTGGTTAGAAGCAAAAATTTTGAGTCTGGATTCCAGTGAATCTGAGAAATGAATGGAAATTTGATCAGAAATTGACCTAGTTTATTCAGAGAACGGGCCTAGAGGCAAAAGGGGATTTTTTTAGATTTTTTGGAAAATTTGGGGTGTTCACATCGATAAAGAAAAATTCACTCAATCTCAATATCTCTTCAATAAATATTAAAGTTGCAATTACATATCTGCAAAAAGGATCTCTCAAATATCGTCAAGTTGAAGACGGTGGATGAGTCAAACCCCTGAGGTCAAAGAAGATTCATAACATCTTTAAGTTGAAGGAGCATATGACGTATTCTTCCAGGAAAAGTTCAAATCATCATCAAATTGAAGGTTGATGCGATGAACCTCCCACCAATCCTTGAAAGATATTTGATCAATGCTATCCTTAAAAGAGATTTTCAAAGAGACAATATTATCAATATAATCCTTGGGACCAAGGAAGACTCGGATCATCTCCAAGTTGAAGAAGTTTGTGACGTACCCTTCCAAAAAAAAAAGAAGAAGAAAAATCAGAGCATCTCCAAGTTGAAGGTTGATGCAATGAAATTCTTTCTAATCCCAAGAGATCTCATATTTTGTCTCAAAAAGTGTGCAAAAAGATCATCATGGGAAAATCCAGGATATCAAACTGCCAAATTTGCCAAGAATCTCTTTATTTTGTGAAATTCTATTATCAATATTCTTTCACCAATTGCTTTCACAATGTTAATCCTTTCTTCCTTGTTCATGTCAAGAAAATTGATAGCTTCCTTGAAAGAAAGCCAATCGCAAGCAATTTGAATTTGAATCTTGATTCTATGAAGTTAGGCCCAATTGAAGGTAATACTTCAGGTAGAAAAGAGGAAATATTTTTGCACCAATGTGCATCATTTTCAATTATCTTGGATCAACAAACAAATTTCAACATTTTGACAACATTTTCTAGTTATCCTGGTGTGAAGTGAAAGCTTGATGTCCGCTTTGACATACACTACAACAAAGCAGCAGATTAGCGACGACCACATTCCGTCGCTAATCTGTCGCTAACAGGCGTAGCGACGGATTAACGACAAAGAGGTGACAGTATGCTTATGTCGCAAATTTTTTGACACTAACTGGCGACAGATTTATTCCGTCGCCAGGTCCGTCACTAATTGCGATGGACTAACAAGCGCTGTATTCCGTCGCCAATCCGCCGGTACTAAACGGCGACCACGGCTTGGCGATGGATTTACTTCCGGCGCTATGCCGTCGCTAGATTTATATGAATAGCGACGGATGGTTCCGTCGCAAACACAAAAAAAAATTTAAAAAAATTTATTTGAAAATTAAATACCAAGAACGGTACAATTTATATTTCCTGTACAATTTATATTTCCTGTAAATAAAAAACAAACCACACAAAAAATTCCATATAACAAGAATCTACAATAATTAATCGTTCCACCTTAAAATTAACAAGTTTAATTATTTACAATTCAACAATTACAATTAAGAAACATAAAAAAATAGAACTTCTTCAACACAGTTCTCTAATCATCGCCAAGATTTTGTGCGTCTTCTTGTTCATTGTCTTTATCTGTCCCTTCAGCTCCGCTACGTTGATTATCGCTAGCAGCCTACACAAGAAAAGAACAGTCAGTATTGATAAACAAAATATAATAAAATAAATTACACACTATATGTGATTCTATCATGTGCTCATGTGTGATCTAAGGCAATAAAAAAACTCTATATGTGATTCTATCATGCTCATATGTTCTCTAAGGCAGGCAAAAAGTTATATATATGATTCTATCATGCTAATATGTGTGCTAAGGCAGTCAAAAAATTGAATATGTGATTATAGCATGTTCATATGTGTTCTAAGGCAGCTAGAAAAACTCTATATGTGATTCTACCATGCTCAGATGTGCTTTAAGGCAGACAAAAAACTATATATGTGATTCGATCATGCTCGTATGTGTGCTAAGGCAGTCAAAAAATTGAATATGTGATTATAGCATGCTCATATGTGCTCTAAGGCAGGCAAAGCAAAAAAATTTATATTTGATTCTATCATAAATGATATATGTTCTAAGGCAGTAAAAAAACTCTATATGTGATTTGTGCATGCTCATATGTGTTTTAAGGTAGTCAAAAAACTGAATATGTGATTATAACATGCTCATATGTGTTCTTAGGCAGTCAAAAAACTGAATATGTGATTATAACATGCTCATATGTGCTCTAAGGCAGGCAAAAAACTTTATATGTGATTATAGCATGCTCATATGTGCTCTAAGGCAATAAAAAAACTCTATATGTGATTCTATCATGCTCATATGTGTGCTAAGGCAGTCAAAAAACTAAATATGTGATTATAACATGCTCATATGTGTTCTTAGGCAGTCAAAAAACTGAATATGTGATTATAGCATGCTCATATGTGTTCTAAGGCAGTCAAAAAAACTTTATATGTGATTCTATCATGATCATATGTGTTCTTAGGCAGTCAAAAAACTGAATATGTGATTATAGCATGCTCATATGTGCTCTAAGTCAGGCAAAAAAATTTATATGTGATTATAGCATGCTCATATGTGCTCTAAGGCAATAAAAAAACTCTATATGTTATTATAGCATGCTCATATGTGCTCTAAAGCAGGCAAAAAACTCTATATCTGATTCTATCATGCTCATATGTGCTCTAAGGCAGGCAAAAAGTTATATATGTGATTTGATTATGCTCATATATGTTCTAAGGCAGACAAAAAACTGAATATGTGATTATACCTGAGAGGGACTTGGAATCGAAGATCCCCTGTTCAGAACAAGATTGTTGATCTCATTTCGGAGAAAGGGGGCGACAGTGTCATGGAAGTAGTTATTCAGTGATTCCGTAACGATCTGGCATACATCATCAACGAAAAGAATAGTCTGCTGCTTGGAGCTTATGTCGGCGCAAGAAGTCGGTGAGCCGTAACTGGAAGAAGCAATAACTGGTGAAGTGTTCATATTACTCCCAAACCTGAACACGCGACCTTTTTTCGGTTCACCTGCTGCAGTCACCCATGCTGTAGGATCAAATGATGGATGCTGAGTAGCGTCATCACCATATCGCTCTACCATCTGTTGCTCATATGCCTCCTACAAAATAATGTTTAAAGTATTCATTAATAATTAATGATAACATTATGATAACTTGCATATATATTGCAATGATTATTAATAGAATAAATACATACCGTTGTCGTTCTCGCCTTCTCTGATACAAAGACTCCCGTGGTCTTCCGTTTATGTGTTTCAACAAACACATCCTTATATGGTACACTGTCTCCTTTTTCTGCTTTCTGCGAAGTTAAATGACAAAAGATTTAGTACACAAGTTTCCAACAATACTTATAAAATTAATATTATATATTGATGAGTTACCATTTTCTTCAGGTGGCTCCCAAATGTCTTAGATTCACCTGTGTGTAGATGGGCTTCGGGCATCTTCGATCAATTTTGTGCAGCCTCCGCAGAGCGATTTCTAAATGCATCTCCCGCCCACTTATTGCACATTTCATCCCAGTAATCTCTCCTCATAGTAATTGGACCATGGCCCTTCCACAGTAATGGATCATCTACTACGCCAGATACTTTTTTTGCTGCAGTCTTCATAGTGTGCAGCATGTCTGCAAATCGTTTGGCAGCCACTTTCTGCCACACCTTCCTTGCATCATTTTCTTCCACCGTAGTTGCGAAGCGATTCGAAGCCTACAAATATTTTCAGAAAGTTAGTAGACATTACTTAAATAAATTAAATATGAAACACATTAACTATGAGGAACAACTGTATACCATGAATGAGGACCATAATCTGTCTAACACCTCCTTTGGGTACTCTTTCCATTAAGCAACCGGTCCTGGTAGATGTTGAAGAAGTGAATTCCTAATCTCCCGTACTACTTCTTGTGGCTCAAACCTCGTGCTGCACATGAATTGTTACATAGTAAATATCAATATAAAATATTTATAAGATATGCAATAATTGAAAACAAAATACTTACGGTCGATTATCGATATACACTATTCGAATGAGTCTTCTTGTGCCAGCCTGAGAAGACCTTGTTTCCTGTGTTGGCTCCTGACTTGTGTGATCAACTGGTGTAGGTGGGTCGTGTACAGGCGCAATATCATCTGTAAAAAAATACGTTAGAAATTCTCAGAATGCGCATTTGAACTAATCAAGCATCCAATTAGTTATATGATATACCTATCATAGGAGCCCGTGAAGATGAAGGCTGAGCCTGGCTACTACTGGATGAGCGACCACTATAACCTCCACGAACCATATTCTAACAAATAACATATGTCATACAATATATTCAAATAATTCACATCAAGTATTACAATACATTCAAGTCATTCGCATCAAGTATTACAATAATTCAAATCATTCATATCAGGTACTGCAATGCATTCAAGTCATTCACATCAAGCATTGCAATGCATTCAAATCATTCGCATCAAGTATTACAATGCATTCAAATAATTCAAATCATTCACATCAAGTATTGCAATAATTCAAATCATTCGTTGCATAAATTATAATACATTCAAATAATTGAAATCATTCACATCAAGTATTGCAATGCATTCGAATCATTTGTATCAAGTATTACAATACATTCAAATAATTCAAATCATTCACATCTTGTATTACAATGCATTCAAATAATTCGTATCAAGTATCACAATACATTCAAATAAAATTTTTAATCATTCACATCAAGTGTTGCAATACAACTCATGCATTTGCATCAAGTATTACAATACATTCAAATAATTCAAATCATTCACATCAAGTATTGCAATGCATTCGAATCATCCGTATCAAGTATTACAATACATTCAAATAAAATTTCTAATCATTCACACCAAGTATTGCAATGCATTCAAATAATTCGTATCAAGTATCACAATACATTCAAATAAAATTTTTAATCATTCACATCAAGTGTTGCAATACAACTCATGCATTTGCATCAAGTATTACAATACATTCAAATCATTCACATCAAGTATTGCAATGCATTCGAATCATTCGTATCAAGTATTACAATACATTCAAATAAAATTTTTAATCATTCACACCAAGTATTGCAATACAACTCACATCAAGTACTGCAATGCATTTAAATAGAGGTTTGTAGTATAAGATTTTGCTCACTAGCTTGAGAATTCTTCATCGTCACTAGTTTGACTTTCTTCTTCTTCTTCTTCTTCTTCATTGTTTGCCCATCCACTTGGTACATCATTTGGATCACATTCCTCTATGAATGTTTCATCGGCCAATGGAGATATGACATGCATATCATGCGCAACATTGTGACCATAAGCGAAGTCATAGACATCATCTGATTGATAGTAATCGTTGTCTTCAGCTAACTCATCTTCTTGTAACTGATCATACTCGGGGTATAGTTTGGACTTCACATTGCAAACTGCCCACCATTCATTTCTATCTGAATTTTTTATACTCGGATATGAAGTATAATAAACTTGTTGAGCTTGCGAGGCTAATATGAATGATTCATATGTTCCAAACCAGGATTTATGATTCACCTCCATAATGCCTGAAGCTTTGTCGAGTCTTGTTGCAGTTGGATCAAACCAATGACACTTGAATATCGTAACCCTATTATTCATGCCTAAATAAGTCAACTCCATTATTTCCTCTATAACACCATAGTAATCATGTTCATTTTCACCGTAGCTGCTACCCTTGACACACACGCCACTATTTATCGTTGATTTGTTTATACCGTAATCTTTTGTATAGAATCAATAACCATTTACGATATACCCGTTGTAGCATTGCACAACTTTGGTCAGACCATTTTCTAAATCACATATTCCTTGATCTTTAACATCACCATGGCGAACCTACGCACATACATAAACAATGATTGTGATCACGATCAATTAAGTAACTTAGTGTTGTTTATAAGTACAAAATTTATGTTAGCTTCTTTACCAACTGTTTCAACCACTCCACAAACTTAGTTTCACGTTCTTTTTGTACCTCTGTATCAGTGAGATGTGAAATTTCGCTTTGCAACTCCAGATTAAATCGTCTGCAAACCACAAATACTTATATTATCGAGACATGTATCCACATACAGAACATAAAAGGATTTATAATTGAGTTGCATATACATATACTTACTCGATATATGGGTCGATCGCTGAGCAATTAAAAAGAATATAGATGTGTGCTGCATCTTGCTCTCGATCTGTCAATAGCCTTGATCGGCAACTACCAAATGCATGCCCAAGTGGTTAAAATATCGACAGCTTGTCAGCTACAGTTACTTGTTCTCCATCACCGTTATGGGGCGGGCATGCGTAACGTGTTGGAATATGAGGTTCGAAGTATATAGATGAGAAATTTGAAATCTCTTCTAAAGTGTATGCCTCACAAATAGAGCCTTCTACTCTTGCTTTATTACGAACATTTTTTTTTAGGTCGAACATGCATCTGACAAGAATATACATTTCAAATTTTAAATATCTGTCATTAAAGAGACATATAAAAAAACATATACCTTTCAAATGGGTACATCCATCGATATTGCACAGGGCCACCAACCCTTAGTTCATATGGCAGATGTATGATCAAATGTTCCATAACATTGAAAAATGTTGGCGGAAATATCTTTTCTAGCAGACAAACAATGGTAATGACAGAGTCCTCGAGATTCTTTACATCTGATACTACGACCTCCGATGCACACAATGTTCTGAAAAATCTGCTCAACTCAGACAATACCCCCCATATAGGTTTGTCTAACATATCATGGAATGCTAGGGGTATCAATCGTTGCATAAAGATATGACAATCATGGCTCTTCAACCCATATAACTGTCCATTGTCAATCTTCACAGCCCGAGCAATGTTAGAGACATATCCATCTGGAAATCTCAGTTGTCTCAACCATTGACATACATGTTGTATTTGATCAGGTCCGAGCACGTACTTTGCCTTTGGTTTCAGTACTTTGCCATTATACTCTTTGAGTTCCAATTCTGGTCTTTTACATATTAATTTTAAATCCATACGGGCCTTCGGATTATCCTTCATTTTTCCTTTAATATTCATTACTGTATTGAACACATTATCAAACACATTTTTCTCTACATGCATCACATCCAAATTATGTCGTATCAATAGGGTCGGCCAATACGGTAGTTCCCAAAAAATAGATTTTTTTGTCCAATTATGATCCTTCGCAAATCCACGAAAGGGTGTAGGACTGCGGGCATCTGTTAATACATCTGGAAAGTATCGCAATCTTCTTAGAATCTCTATGCCAGACAATCTTGAGGATGGACCTTCCGTTTCAGTTGTGCCTGCTTTAAACGCATTCTTTTGTCATCGGAACGGATGATCGTTGGGAAGAAATCGACGATGGCACTCAAACCAGCAAGGCTTTCTTCCATGCCTCAATCTAAAAGCTTTGGAATCCTCCATGCAGTACGGACAAGCCAACCTCCCATGTGTGCTCCAACCAGATAGCATACCATATGCAGGGAAGTCACTGATTGTCCATAGAACAACGGACTTCATGTTGAAATTTTGTTTTTTATGGGCATCATACGTGGTAACACCGTCATTCCACAGTACTTTTAGTTCATCAATCAATGGCCTTTGATATACATCAAGATTTTGGCCAGGTGAGGTCAGACCAGGGATCAACAAAGACAAGAAAAGATTTGGACGTTTCATACACAAGCTTGGTGGAAGGTTGTATGGAGTTACAAATACTGGTCAGCATGAGTATGGAGTTGATCTACCCCCAAATGGATTAAATCTATCTGTACATAGACCGAGTCTAACATTTCGCACTTTCATTGCGAAGTTCTGATGAGTACGATCAAAGTGCTTCCAAGCTTCAGCGTCAATAGGATGCGTGTTCTTGTTTTCATCGTGTCGAACTTTATTTGCATGCCATCTCATGTGTTTAGCTATCCTTAAAGACATATACAATCGCTGCAATCTAGGAGTGATAGGAAAGTAGCGGAGCGACTTGTATGAAACTTCCTTTGATCTCGTGCTACCATTGCCTCTTGTCTTTGGCTTGAACCGAGGATGCCCACATGACGGGCATGATATGTTGTTTTCCTGCTTCTTGAAATACAACATGCAGTGATTTGGACAAGCATCAATCTTTTTGTAACCCATACCTAGAGCGTTGACCATAACTTTCGCACGATAAAAATTTTGTGGCAATTTCTCATCTTTGGGCAACATACTCTTCACAATCATGCATAAACGGTCAAAACATGATTGACTCAAATTATACTTGGACTTCAAATTCATTAGTTGAAAAACTGCAGACAAGATAGTGTGACTCTCACAACCGTTCCAAAGTGGCTCATCAACATCTCTAAGTAAATCATAAAATCTACTAGCTGCATCGTTTGGTGATTCTTCATCTACGGCAATTCTTACATCACTAGAACTCATAGTGTAACCCAGTTCTGTTCCTGCGGCATCAAATATCAAATTCGTATATGGATTATTGTGCACCACATTCACCCGTGCATCAAAATCGTTTCTAAATTCTTCTCCATAAAACGTCCAGTTCTGATAATCACTCACAAAACCCTTCCTGTATAGGTGATGTCTAACGCCATGAGGTTCTACAAATCGATTATTCTTACAAATCTTGCAGGGACACCTAATCCGACCTGTGGGATCCACTGTACTGACACTTGCCATTGCAAATTCAATAAAACTGTCAACACCATCCATATATTCATGCGATAACTCATTGTCCACTATCCTACGGTACATCCATTCACGGTTTATAGTCATTTTGTCGTATGATGTTACAAATAGTATCCTAACCAGTTAAAAGAGAACCATCAGAATGCTATGATGAAGAAAATATCAAATTTCTCATGCAATATATGATGTCATACAATCACAAGAATTATGATGCATGCATTGATAACTTAATATTTTCATGTGCAAACTATTCATGACACGATACATTCATTTGAAGCATGCTTTCATTATACAATTTCATATGGAAGACAATCAAATTGAAAGTAACTACATGCAAGTATGGATACAATCACATCAAACATTGCAATACATCGAAATCATTCATATCAAACAAATGTCAAACATGTACCTGCAGCAAACACACTTCAATATCCCGCTAACTACTACCATGCCTAGCATGGAATCCGTACTCCAAAAATAAGAACACTTCTATTCTCATACATTAAAATCATGCTTAGCATGATCTCCGAACTCCAACAAAGCAGTCCTAGATATCAACAACTAAGTGAGTGTGTGAACAATAAAGTGTTATATCCAATAAATTAAATAACATGTGATGCGCTTGCATCACTTACTCACCACGGGTATTTACCCGATTTGCATTATTTTTGTCACTTACTTACCACGGGTGGCGGGGCACAAGCGAGTTCCGTTGAGAAATCTGCAAAAAACACTGTGTCAAAATGAAGTCACCACCTGCCGAAAAAAAAATAAGAGGCAGATGCAGTTTCACAGAACGCAGAAGGCGACCCCTTTGCCGAAAACGCAGGGGGAGACCCCCTGCCGGAAATGCAGGGGGGGCAACCCCCTGCGACGTGCTGCCGGAAACGCAGGGGGGCGACCCCCTGTCGGAAACGCAGGGGGGCGATGCGACCCCCTGTTGCCGGAAACGCAGGGGGTCGACCCCCTGCCGGAAACGCAGGGGGAGCGACCCCCTGCGCCCTGCTGCCAGAAATGCAAGGGGTCAAACCCCAATCGAAAATGCAGGGGGGGCGACCCCCTGCTGCCGGAAACACAAAGGGGTCGACCCCCTACTGCCGGAAATGCAGGGGGTCGATCCCCTGCTTGAAATGCAGGGGGTCGACCCCTAGCCGAAAACACAGGGGGGGGAGACCCCCTGCTGCCGGAAACGCAGGGGGGTCGACCCCCTTCTGCCGAAAATGCAGGGGGGTCGACCCCCTGCCGGAAACGCAGGGGGTCGACCCCCTGCCGAAAATGCAAGGGGGTCGACCCCCTGCTGCCGGAAATGCAGGGGGGGCGACCCCCTGCCTGCCGAAAACGCAGGGGGGCGACCCCCTGCCTGCCGGAAATGTAAGGGGGTCGACCCCCTTCCGGAAACGCGGGGGGTCGACCCCCTGCCGATGGAAGCGATTACCTGCGCGTCGTCGGGCGGTGGCGGGAGGCTGACGGGGAGCGGCGGCTGGCGAGCGGTGGACGGTGGGGGCCGACGGGCGGCGTGAGGGAGAGGGCGGCGGGCGGGAGCAAGACAGCGAAACAGGAAAAGAGAAAGAGGGATGGGATTAGGGATTTACGCGACATTTAGCGACGGCTTAGCGACGGAATAATTCCGTCGCTAAGCCGTCGTAAATCAAAATACCAAAATAACGACGAAATATATTCTGTCGCTAAGCCATCGCTAATTAGCGACGGATTAGCGACGGCAAAATTCCCTCTCTAAATCCTTCGCTAAAATGGTTTTCTTGTATTAAGAATTAGCGACAAAAAATTGATGTCGCTAATTAGCGACAGATTAGTGATGAAAGTTGTTTCCTCGCTAATCCGTCGTGAATTAGCAACAGATTCATGAAGAAAGGTTTCTCTAGCTAATCTGTCGCTAATTAGCGACGGAAAAAATCCATCGCAAATTTCTGTCGCTAATTAACAATTTTCTTGTAGTGATATCTTGGCGTCATTTGTCATCCCTTAATTAGGACTTGATAACGGGAGTGTTCAAGATTCCTTCCCTTATTTTGCATAATCTGAGCGCCTAAGTTCTCAGATTCACACACTTCTCTGTGTTCCCCACTGTCCTGCCATATACAGTTCAATTTTGGTTTTAGGTCGAACCACCAATCATTTTCTCGCAAAAGGTTATCAATTTCAAAAGCTATTTAAATGAGGCGCCCAAGATCAAACCTTTTTCAAGGTTTAGGGACCCCCATTTTCATCCTTTTGCAAAACCCTCATCAGATTTATTGTGCGAAATCCGAAGGTTCTATCATGGTTTCTTCAGTCAGGAATTCCATCATTTTCATTTCCCGGTTAGGTTAAGGATGTAAACCTGAGTCTCATTTTGATGAGGTATTTCATTTTCCGGTTAGGTTAAGGGTTAAACCTGAGCTTCATTCTGATGAGATATTTCATTTCCAGGTCAGGTTAAGGGTTAAACCTCAATCTCATTCTGATGAGGTATTTCATTTCCCGATCAGGTTAAGGTTTAAACCTGAGCCTGATTCTGATAAGGTATTTTAGTTCCCCGATCAGGTTAAGGGTTAAACCTGAGCCTCATTCTGATGAGGTATTTCATTCTCTCTTTCAGGATAAGGGTTAAACCTGAATCATTTTCGCAAAAGGCCATTTTTCAAAAGCTATTCAATCTCAGTCATGGGATGCCCAAAATCACTCCATTTTCCAAAGCTTTTAGGGAAAACCATTTTCATTGTCTTCTTTACGACCCCTCATTTCTACACGAGGTATTTCTCGTCTCATTCAGGTTAAGGGCAAAACCTGAACCTCACTTCTATGAAGTGAAACCTTCTTTGTCATTCTTTATTTCATACCTACCATTTTCATCAGGGATAATTTCTTCATAACCTGTCAGATCCTTCTAACTGGAGCATTTTTTATATATAGCCCAAATTTGGTATGTTTTTCTTTGCCGCTAAGCTTGGCCCTAAACCGACTCAGTAGCAAAGAGGAGCATTTGTAAACACCCCAATTTTTCCTCATCCATTCTTAGACACACCCCAAATGCAGATGCCAACCCTGGTAGATCAGTGTAGGAGTCCAACCCCAAGTCTATCTTAGAAAATTACCATTTTATCTCCTTTTACCAAGAAAATTACCATTTTACCCCTAGGCTATCCTAGGTCCCTGTCAGTCAGAGTCGACCAAGCTCATTCTCAAGCTCAAATCAGTTAGAATGTCAGTCATTTCTAGCTCACCTGAGCTTACCATAAACAAGTCGTGTTCATTTCTGATCATTCCTGCCAAAATGGGTTCATTTCCTCATAAATAAGCTCATTTCTCACTCGAATTCAAGCCAATTGTCTCTGAGTCAGTCATTCTTAGTCAATCCTATTTTTCTGAGTCTAGATTGAGCTCATTAGGAGTTCAAGTGCTCCAATTTCAATTCAAATTCACTTCCCAGTGTCTAGGAGTCCATTTTAGCCCATTTTAGCTCATTTTAGCTGAAATTGAGCTAAGTCCAGTCAGTTGAGCTAGTGTTTGAGCTTTAGTTTTAGTTCATCTCAGTATTACTAATCTTTGTTCCAGCTCAAACTCAGTTCTTGTTCGTAACTCACTTCACTCTAGTGATCATTTCTTACCATTTCTTTGAAAATGACATCATTTCTTGACAATTCAGTCTAAGAGTTTAGTTGAGTCAGTGTCTTGTCAGTTCATTTGAGTTCTGAAACCCTAGAACCCAGTTTATTTCAGTTCAAACCAGCTAAAACCTCAGTTTTCAGTGTCACTCTTGGCCTTGTAGAGACCAGAAACCATTTCTTGAACCATTTTGCTCATTTTTGTCAAAATTATCACTTTTTTAAACAGATACAATTGTCAGTTGGGGTCCAAAATCCAAATTTCTTCACCCAAGGTCTGCATTTCACATGACATTTCATATCATTTCTCATCATTTCTTATCATTTTTCATCATTTTATATCATTTCATTGCATTTCATTTGATTTTCGAGATCCAGACCTCCAAATTTTGAAAATTCCAATCCAGATTCAAATTTTAAAGCCTTTCGAAATCAATTTCAAACCCTGGGTTTTCAAATTGACATTTTTACCCCCAGGACTCTAAATTTAGAAATATTTTTTTGAGAAAACAATTTGGATTTCTTTCAAACTTGATTTTTAAATTTTTAAACTGGATCTACTTTGCAAAGGGGTATAGAATTTCAAATTTTGAGTTTTATTTCAAAGTTGCCAAAAATATTTTCTTTAATCCAATTTTTTTTCTGAGAAACCATTCTACTCCTTTGGTTTCCAAAATAACTTTCAAAATAATGTGTGGGCCTAGTCTAAAGTGGTGCCACACTTAAGGTTTTCCAAAAGAAAAATAAAAAATATATAAATTTCTTTTCCACTATTTTTCCTCTCTTTTTTCTTTTCTTTTATTATTTTAGCACAAGTGGGTCCCACCAAGGTGGTCGACCCCCTCTCCCTTCTTTCCTTTTCTTTTTTTTCCCTTCTTTTTTCCTTTCTCCTCATTTCCCTCTCTTTTTCCCTTCCTTTTCTCTTTCTCCTTTCTTTCTTTCTTTCTTTCCTTTCTTCTTTCCTTCTTTTTCCTTCCTTCTTCTTCTTCTTTCTTCCCTTTCTTTCCTTCTTCCTTTTTCTTTCCTCCTTCCCCCTTGTCGTCAGCCCCCTCTCCTCCTTTTCCTTCCCTTCCTTCTTTCCCCTTTCTTCCTTGCTCTCTTTCTAAAACCTATCACACTGCTGCCTCTTTCCCATTCATTCAAGCACTTGATTCCCCCTCTCATTCAGACTCTCATTCACGCATTCTCCAAAACTCTCTCTCTCATTGATTTCTTCACACACCCTCTCAAGCATAGCAGCCCTTCAACCTCCAAGGCAGCCTCACTTGCTTCACCAACCTTCAGTCGGCGCCACCTCTTCCAAAGCCTCCTCCAGCCGATATAGCAACCGCCTTCACCACGACAGCTTCAGCTTGGGTAGCAGCCACAACAACAAGATCTCATCCCCACTGTTACATCTTCCTCCTGTAGCCGGTACAACCTTCCCTCTTACTCCAACTAACGCCCAGCCTTGCAGCAGCCCCCTAGCATTCACGCCCAGCAGGTCCAGCCTCCACCTTGCTTCAGCTTTACCACAGCAACAACCTCCAACCACTGATGCAAACTTCTCCATTGCCGCAGCACACCTTCAGCCATTGCAAGTAACTCCAAAGGTAAAGCTCCTATTCTTCCTATTTTCTATTAAATCTATAATTTTTCTGGTTGTATCATGGTATAAGGCTACCTAGAAGAATGGATCCATCCAACAGATGGACCAGATCGCTCCTTTCAACAGCCAAAATCAAAGAAATGCATTATGCCTCCCTATATTTTTGTTTTTATCATTTTCCATGTAGTTCCACATTGCATTTAGGGTCATTTAGTTATTTAAATAATTGTTCTATTCATATATAGTATAGTTCTATTAGTACTTTGTTTAGGATCTATAGGTTTTGATTCTTGTGTGCAGTCCTATCATCATTTTATGTAAAAATTTTCATTAATAAATCCTAAAAAATATTATGGTGATTATGTTTGTTTGCCCATGATATTCTGCCAAAAACTTGGACTGATTTGAGGTCTGCAACCCCATTTTAAGAATCAAACACCAAATTGGGTTTCTAACCGTGTGGAAATACCAGATACACCCATAGTAGAGTTGTTAATTCGAGATCTTCCTCAGGAGAGATTCAATCCGTGATCTATAAAATACAGTGGATTCATGAGAAGATCTAGTATTTTCCTAGATTTTACTGTATTTTTCTGACAAAGTTTGCTATCTGTCAAAAATAAGTTTCTCCAGACCACTGTCTAGAGCCTGTTACAAGTCGCAGGAATCCTAGATCGACCTAAATCGACCATGGCTTTCTGACCTGTAAGTCAGATGCTCTGACTGTCAAATGAGGAATTGATTTTCATTATGTCCTCTATCATTTCCCAGAATTTCAAGATTTTAGAATGCATATTTACATTTGTTTTAGATTTTACAAGTTTACTTGTTGATTCCCTGTTATTTCAATTTCATTAGATTTAGGTGTCTGATAATCTAGTGTGTCCTCTGTAACCGTAGATCCAATGCCAAAACTGTAAAAAGAAAATATGAATTCTCTGTTTGTCTGCAATTACCTTTTACAGTTTTAGAGTTTTTGGTTGCTGCTTACTATTTTGTCCTTAATTTTTGTGAAAGCCTGTCAATTTGCCTGGGATTTTAAGGTCGTCAGATTTTGACCTAGATTACCGAAGTTGTAGCTCTCTGCCATGGGTCGAATCCCAAGTCTGTAAAAGACAAAAATCCTCCTTGAGTTGTCCTTTGTCACCATGCAAAATCTTAGAAATTTTTATGGTAAGATCAATCTGCAAATCTGTTGTCATTAGGATAGGTAGGCAAAAATCATGCATTTTAGGGTTTTTTATTAATTTCCATATTCAAATAATACCAAAAAAGTGGTTTTCTTATTCCATTCAAGTCTTAGGATTAAAATAGGTGTCCATGCCAAATTTGGTTTGATTTTGAGCTCAATTGCCATGTGTGTTAGCTAAACTGACAAAAGAAAGGCAAAATTTAAGCGAAATTCAGTGTTTTATGATATTTTTTGCATTTTTAGAGTTTTAGCATGCATATAATCATATCATATCATCTTATATTTTATTTTATCTTCATTTACATTCATTTGAATTTCAAAACTCTCATTTTTACAAAATTTATTTCTGAAAACCCTGATTTCAAGGCCATAGTCTTGTTATCAGGGATATTTTGGTTATTTTCACCTCAATTTCGAATTTCAAACTTTTATTTTCAAATTTTCATGCATTAACATCATTTATTTCTCATGTTTATATCAAGGAGGTATGATTCAAGGTTTATATCTGAAAGTGCAGTAGGATCGAGGCAACAAGCACTAGAGGGGGGTGAATAGTGCTTTTAAAAATTGTCTGCAGAATATTAACGGATTTTGCAATTTGAAAAGCAATCACACAAAGGAACACAAGAATTTATCCTAGTTTGGTCTTTCCCGACCTACATCCAGTCCCCAAGCAAAACCCGCTTGAGATTTCCACTATCAACCTTGTATAACTACAAGATCAAATACAGACCAAATCCGATCCCACTTCCAGTAACACACCTACTGAAAGCAAACAACTCCTTTAAACCAAGGAGTCCTTCCTTTTATAGAAAATTGAAATAAGTAATAACTTATAATACAACCTATGAGCCCTTCTTTTGAATGCAAATGAAATGCAATTGACTTTTGAGGTTGTTGAAATACTCTACTCACGAATTCACTATCTCTCAAAGGAATTTGAGTGAAAAGCTGAAGTGAAAAATATCACGTGAGTGAGAAAATGAATATGAGTGAAAAGCAAAGAGTAATTGATTCAAATTGATTGAATTGAAGTGCTTTTGAGTGTAAAATGCACTCATATTTATAGTTGAAAGTTTTCATACGTTGAGGGTATAAAAGGGTGTCAAAACAGTCCATTTTGAACAATCAAAACATTTAAAAAATGAAAAGACACGCCTTTTTAAAGTTTCAGAAAAAACGGCAAAATTAGTCGACTGAAACATCAGTTAGTCGACTAATAGTTAGTTATTAGTAGACTGACAGTTATCGTCGGTCGACTGATCTGTTTATTGAGCCGTTTGAAAATCTGAACTTTTGAAACTTAGTCGACTAGAGAAAAGTTAGTCGACTGATAATATCATCATTAGACTGAAAAACCTTTCAGTCGACTGCTGCTAAAATCTTCTGAAAAAAACATACATTCTGTCTAGTCGACTGATAAAAGCATTAGTCGACTGCTGCTAAATTTCTAGAAAACACATGTTCTGTCCAGTCGACTGATAAAATCATTAGTCAACTGCTGCTAAATTTTCCAGAAAATAGATATTCTGTCCAGTCGACTGATAATACCTTCGGTTGACTAATTTGACAAAAATGACTTTTTAGAAAATATGGCGCGAAAGGATTAGTTGACTGGTGAGTCTATTGGTCGACTAATAAACACGAAAATTTAAGAAAAGGATTTTCTAAAAAGATTTTCATGAAGGGTTCTTTTAGAAAAGTTTTTCTAAAGACTTTTTAGGTAAAATGCAATCTAAATATGCACTCTAAGTAAGGCTCTTACAAGAATCTAAGACTTTTAATGAATTTAACATTTCAACACTAGTCTTCAAAGTTTCTTCATCGAATTCTTCAATTTCTTCATTGCCTTAGCTGAAATGCAGTTGATTTACTTGTTCATCATCAAAACCTTGTACTTGAAGTATCATGTATAGCTTCATTGTCATAACAATCTCCCCCTTTTTGATGATGACAAACTTAATCAAAGATGAAGCATTTAGATGCATAGATGGAGATTTTACTCCCCCTATCAATATGCTGCAAAACATTAAAAGTTAGCACATTTAAAGCACATATTGATTGGTTTGCATTTCTATTCATCATTACTTCATGCATTAAAAAATGCAATTTTCAATGCTTTCTTTTTCTCTTAATTTCGCATTTCTCATGCAAGATTTCCTGCAATTTCGATTTTTATCTTTTTCTCTCCCTTTGTCAGAATAAAAAAGAGTAAGTGCAGAAATAGCATAAGCAAAATGAAGATACAAGTTTAAAATATTACAACCCATAAAGTATCAAAGTTTAGACAACAAAGATCAGAAAAGTGAGTTGAGCAAATCCTTGATTGAAGTAATCTCTTTCTGAATCGAAGATAGTTGTTGAGTCACATTTTCACGAAAAGTGCGTTGATGCAGCTCCAAAGCTTTCAATCACTGCAAAACTTCATCATTGTCTTGACTTGTAGAAAATTTCTTTCGTTTTGCTTGAGATGAAGGTGTCACAGAAGATGGTGAGGGTTCAGAAATTGATGATTCAGTAGGATCAGATGGTTCAGTTTGATCAACATTTAAAGGAGGCAGATATTTAATTTTCATTCGTTTAAAAATAGTTTGATCAAAGAACTCCTTTTGCTCAATATATTTTTCATTAGTTAAGGGAACTTTGAAATGTCTGAAAATACGAGTTAGAAGACATCCATAAGGAAGAAATGGTTTTTGTTTCCACAAATTAGTAAAATACACATTGGCCCAATTTACAGAAATATTTCCAAATAAAACATAAAGAGCCGTAGAGAGATCTGTGGAATAGTAATCAAAAGAACCAATTTTTGGTAGAACATTGTGGGCAAGGATTCGTCCAACAATGCGTGCACGAGTTTGAAGATTAGTATTTTTGAAAGGAGGACAATGAGGTGCACCGGGAAGAAGAATTTGTTCAAAAATTCTTTCATCATTTAGTTCAACAGTATTGAAAAGAGCGTCTGAAGGTGGAATTTCTAGGATTTCTCCAAGTAGTTTAGAATCAAACTCAATTTCAACATCACGAACAAGAGTGGAAAGAACTCCAGTTTCATGATCAATTTTTAAATTCGTGTAAAACAAGTGAATCAGAAAAGGATAATGAAGGGTGTCTGCACAGGCATTAAAAAGATGTGAAATTCCTAGCAATAATTCTCTTATTTTGTAACGAGAAAACAGATGAAACAGTACATTTCGGCCTGGTAAAATAGGTAGTGCAAAAATTGATCCAAAAGTATCATATAAAAGAGGATTTCGGAGTAATCTGAGAGAAAGTCCATGTCTTGAAGAAGGTGTAGGAGGAGAAAAACCTAAACTTTTTGCAGATGCATTCTTCGAACGAGGCATGGTTAAAACAGATTCACCTAAAAAATTAGTTGCAGAGAATGATGTCGGCTTCCAAATGACGTCCGACAGAAGGAAGATGTTGTCCGGCGTTGTGAAGGAGAACCAATGCAACAGAAACAGTGAATAGACGAGGAGGAGTCCGCGGTGGATGATGGTAGATGTGAGGAGGCTGCCACAAAGGGGATTTCAGCGAGAACTGAAGATGCACTGTCACGGCAAGAGGATTCCGGCGAGATTTGAAGATGTGTCGGTTACTGCAAGAGGATTTTGGCGTCTCCCTGTCACGGCAAGAGGATTCCGGTGAGGATAGGTTCGAACGACACTCCGAGGGTTTTTCGGAAGAGAGAGATAGGAAAGAGAGAGAGAGGGTTTCATTTTAAGGGTTTCGTTCCTTTTTAAAAAAAAACAAAAAGGTACAAAAATGAAACGATGCCAAAAAAAATGGGTGTTAAAAAAAAATCCAAGGGGTATCGGGTCCCTTCAGTTAAAATTTAAAAAAAAATTTAGTCAACTAAAATTTTATCGATCGACTAAGAATGTGTGACTCATTCTAAAAATTTTTAAAACATCAGTCGACTAGAAATTTTATCAGTCGACTAATATTGTGCGATTCATTCTAAAAATTTTACGGCATCAGTCGACTAAAATTTTATTGGTCGACTAATATAGTGCGATTTTGAGATTTTGTTCAAAAATCAACATTTTTATAAATCCCAAAACGAGCAAATGCCTAGTTCTCTCCTAATTCTCATAAAATCTTCATTTTTAAGTGGTTTAGTGAAGATATCGGCATGTTGTTCTTTAGTGGAAATAAAATTTAACGAAATATCTCCTTTTAACACATGATCTCTTAAGAAATGATGTCTAACTTCAATATGCTTAGTTCTTGAGTGCTGAACAGGATTTTTTAAAAGATTTATAGCACTAGTGTTATCACAATAAATAGTTGTTGTGGAGTAATTCAAACCAAAATCTTTTAAGGTCTATTTCATCCATAGTACTTGTGAACACGCTAAACTAGCCGCTATATATTCTGCTTCAGTTGTTGAGAGTGACACTGAATTTTGCTTTTTACTAAACCAAGAGACTAAGGAATTTCCTAAGAAATGACAAGTTCCACTAGTACTCTTGCGATGAGATTTACTTCTTGCAAAATCTGCATCACTATATGAAACTAAATCAAAGGAAGATGATTTTGGGTAAAACAAACCGAAATCTGAAGTATCTTTCAAATAACGAAGTATTTGTTTTACTGCAGTTAAATGAGATTCCTTTGGATTAGCTTGAAATCTTGCACACATACAAACACTAAACATTATATCAGGTCGACTAGCAGTTAAGTATAATAGAGATCCGATCATACCTCTGTAGAGCTTAGTATCTACACTTTTACCATTTTCATCTTTATCAAGAGAAATAGTTGTACTCATAGGATTCCTTTTTGATTTCGATGAGTCTATCACAAATCTTTTGAGAAGTTCTTTTGTATACTTAGCCTGATTGATGAAGATTCCTTCTTCAGTTTGCTTTATTTGAAGTCCAAGGAAGTAGTTTAATTCGCCCATCAAGCTCATTTCAAACTCTTCCTGCATATCTTTAGCAAATTCTTTACAAAGAGAATCATTAGTAGAACCAAATATTATGTCATCAACATAAATTTGCACAATAAGAATATCTGAATTAAGATTTTTAATAAAAATAGTGGAGTCTACCCGACCAATGAAAAAACGAGATTGTTCTAGAAAATTTTGTAGTCTTTCATACCACGCTCTTGGTGCTTGTTTAAGTCCATACAAAGCTCTTTTTAATTTGTAGACTTTTTCTGAATATTTCGCATTTTCAAAGCCTGGAGGTTGCTCTACATAAACTTCTTCATTGATGTGTCCATTTAAGAATGCACTCTTAACATCAATTTGATATAACTTGAAGTTCATGTAACTAGCAAAAGCAAGCATCATTCGAATTGAATCCAATCGAGCCACTGATGCATAGGTTTCATCAAAATCTATACCTTCTTCTTGATTATAGCCTTGTGCTACTAGCCTTGCTTTGTTATGAATGACTTCACCATTTTCGTCCAGCTTATTTCGGAAGACCCATCTTGTTCCAATTACTGGATGATCCTTTGGTCTATCAACTAGATCCCAAACATCATTCCTAGTAAATTGGTTAAGTTCTTCAGACATGGCCAAAAGCCAAAATTCATCATCACAAGCCTCATTGATATTCTTTGGTTCTATTTTAGATATGAAAGCAACATTTGCAATATATTTATCTAATTGCCTTCTAGTTTGGACACCACTCTTTATTTCTCCAATAACTTGTTCATGTGGATGATTAAAAACTTCTTTCCAAACAGGTTGAAGAAGAACATTTTCTTGAGAAGTATTCTCTATCAAGGGTTCTTCTTGAAGTATTACTTCTTCTCCTTCGCTTAGAGGTATAACCTGCTCACAATTCTCATCAAATGCAACATGTAAAGATTCTTCAATGCAAGATGTTCTTTTATTGAAAATACGATAAGCTTTACTTCTAGAAGAATATCCAAGAAATATTGATTCATCTGATTTTGAATCAAACTTATCAAGATTATCTTTGGTATTTAACAAGAAGCATTTACTACCAAAAATTTTGAAATATGAGATCTTTGGTATACGATCATAATACAATTCAAAACATGTTTTATGTAAGATTGATCGAATAAGAACACGGTTTAAAACATAACATGCTGTATTTATTGCTTTAACCCAAAAGTATTTTGGTAAATTTTTATCCTGAAGCATGGTTCTAGCACATTCTTGCAAAGTTCTATTCTTTCTTTCAACAACTCCATTTTGTGGAGCCGCTCTAGGAAAAGCAAAGTAGTGAGATATACCATGTAGATCACAAAACTTTAGAAAAGATTTATTTTCAAATTCACCACCATGATCACTACGAATTTTAATAATAGATGTAGATTTTTCATTTGTAATTCTTCTACAAAGTTTGGAAAATTCAGAAAAAATATCATTTTTGCT
Organism: Nuphar pumila; assembly: GCF_984573655.1. Classification (NCBI taxonomy): domain Eukaryota; kingdom Viridiplantae; phylum Streptophyta; class Magnoliopsida; order Nymphaeales; family Nymphaeaceae; genus Nuphar; species Nuphar pumila. The sequence goes on from NC_143264.1 coordinate 25,151,717, forward strand.
TTTTAGAAAAATCACCCATGTAAATCGAGAATAATCATCTACTATAACAAAAGCATACTTGCTACCATTCAAACTTTGAATTCTAGATGGTCCAAATAGATCTAAATGTAAAAGTTCAAGAGGACGTTTTGTTGAAACTATATCTTTTGCTTTAAAAGAACTCTTGATTTGTTTACCCCTTTGGCAAGCATCACATAAGTGATCTTTCTTATATGGTATTCTAGGTAGGCCTCTTACAAGATCATTCTTGGATAACTTTGAAATAATTTTAAAGTTAACATGTCCAAGTCTCTTGTGCCATAACCATTGAATTTCATTTGAAACAATAAGACATTTTTCATTAAAAGTGGGTAACTCATCTAGATATAGTTCATACACATTGTTCTTTCTTTTACCTTTAAAATGATCTTTTTAGATTGAAAATCAGAAATTAAGCATAAATCATTTTCAAAAGAAACATGAAAACCTTTGTCACATAATTGACTAATAGATAATAAATTATGCATTAAACCATCTACTAAAAGAACATTTTCTATCAAGGGAAATTTTGGATTACCAATATTACCAATACCGATTACTTTTCCCTTGCTATTGTCACCAAAGGTGACGGTTCCTCCATCCTTATTTTGGAGGGTGGAAAATAACTCTGGCCTTCCAGTCATATGTTTGGAACAACCGTTGTCCAATATCCATTTGCTCCTTATTTTGTGTACCTATAACAAAATTAGAAGACAAAGCATTTTACCCCTTTCTATTTTCGGGTCTATGAGAGTTAGTCTTAGGAACCCATATCCATTTGGATTTTGGTTTCCTTTGATAATAAATATTCTTTCTATAAAAAGATTTAGCATTTCTAGAATAATCATGTCTAGGCTTATAAGCATTATAAGTTTCATGATTAGATGCATTTCTATTAGAACTAGAAAATTTAGTTCTATGAACAAATGATTGAGAATATTGTCTTTGATTTTTCACAACATAGTTTGGTCTATTTTGAGTATCAAAGAAACTATATCCCAATCCAGTTTTATTAACCGAGCATCTTTGAGAACCAAGAAGTCTTTCTAGATTCTCTTGCCCATTTGTGAATTTGGTCACTATAGAAAGAAGATCATTTGATTTTTCTTTTAGACTAGTTATTTCTTTTTGTAAGAGATTGGTTCTAACTCCAATTTCTTTTATCTCAAATGCTTGGCAAGAGTTTTCCTTCTTGAGTTCTTCTATCTCTTGAAGTAATGCTTTGTTTTGAGAGTCAAGAGTTGAATTTTCAGTTTTTAACTCTTTATTTTTAGAACTTAGACTCTTAAATTTAGCATATAAATCATTAAATGCTTCTAATAACTCATCATAGTCAATTTAACTTACCGAATCCTCTTGTACTACAAAGCATATGTTGGCGACTTCTTCATTTGATTCTTCATCGGAAGAGGAGTCACTATCATCCCAACATGCTTGAAATGCTTTTTTCTTCTTGAATTGGTCCTTGGGCTTGATTTTGAGAAGAGAACAATCTTTCTTGATATATCCAGCCTTTTTGCAATTAAAACACTTGACTTCATTGGGATTGGAAGAATTCGCTTTCTTTATCTTTCTTTGAAATCTTCCTTTTTTGATGAATCTTCTAAATTGCCTTGTGATGAGGGCAATATCTTCATCTTCTTCTGAATTTTCAGAGTCAGAAGTAGCCTTAAAAGCAAGAGATTTCTTCTTGGGTTCTTCTTCTTGTCTGACTTGAAGTTGGACTTCATATGCCATTAGGTTATTGTTATCATCGTAAAAATTTTCCCCTCCCTTGCGAGAGAGAAACGAATTTCGTGAGTCAAACTCGACCAAAGTTTTGAAAATGGTTTTGAAAATTACTCATCTCCGTTTTAAAAATTTGCGGAAAAATTTCGTGGAATGGGATTCGCCTGTCGATACGAGGTTCAACCGTTCCTGGCGCCTTTACCAGGGGTAATTGAACCAAGGATCAATTATGTGCTTTAACTTGACTCAAATATCTAAATTATGTTCTATTTTCCTAGAATGCACAAAGAATCAGGCATGTGCTATAGAATCTTGAAAATAATGCAAGTTTGAAAGGATGATTGTTTGCTTGGAAAGTTGAAATATGCTTGGAAAATGATTGGAAAAGTGCTTAAAATTGGAATTCCTGGGAAAATCATTGAATTTCATTGGAAATCAGAAATTTGCATTGGAAAGTGATTTCTCAGAAAAATTTGAACTTTAGAAAAATCGATTTTGAAATATGGAATTGCTTTTCTGAGAAAATGGATTTGAGAATTCTGAGAAAATCAAGAAATTCATTGGAAAATGACTTTTGAAATGGAAAATGGATTCTCAGGAAAATGGGAACTCTGAGAAAATCGATTTATGAAAACTTGAGATTTTGAAATTTGAGAATTTTAAAACATTGGAAAATCTTGATTTGAACTTGGGAAATGCTTTGAAATCTCATTTGAAAATTTAGAATTCTGAGAAAATCCAATCTTGAGAAAAACTTTGAAATTTTTGGGAAAATTGATTTATCTGAAATTGAAATTGGAAAATGAATTTGAAAATGATGCAAATTAAATGATATGAATGAATGAATATGAATTTGAAAGGGAATTTCAATTGAGGAATTGAGAAATCCTTTTGAAGTTTTGAGAAATGCAGTGCATTTTTGAAGTTAGCCTAAGAGTGTAGGCTGAATGTGGCTAATATGATGATCATAAATCTAGGTTTCATTCGTATTCTGACTATGGCCAAAAATACAAATTCCACCAAGTTTATAAACTCCATAAGAGCTTGTGCACGTGCCATTCGTGTCAACCATAGTGAATTTAAAATAAATGTGCATGAATGATACATTCAAATATCAGAATTTGCAGAAATTAAACTATATGCAATGCAGCCCTATTCTAAGCAGAAATGTAACTCTTATTCCAAATTATTACATTTGATGTTACATTGAATTGAAATAAAAGAAATAAAAGCTAAGTCTTCTTCTTGAATGTTCCTACAAAACTAGAAAACAAGGTTAGCACAAAAATGTAGGTTTTTCTGACTTTATCCGAAAATATGGGAAATTATCAGATATTATTCAGATATAAACACAAAATCATACCCCCTTTGATATAAACATGATAAATAATGAATAAATTTCGAAAATAAACTTGAAAATTCGAAATTGGGGTCAAAATAACCAAAATACCCCTGATGACCTTGAAACTAGGGTTTTCTAAAAGAATTTTTGTAAATTTTAGAATTTTGAAAATCAAATAAAATAAATCAAATACAATATGATGATATGCATGAAAATTTATGAAATTAAAGATTGAAATTTCGAAATTTAGGTCAAAATGACTAAAATACCCCTGATAACAAGACTATGGCCTTGAAACTAGGGTTTTCTGAAATAAATTTTGCAAAATTGAAAAATATGAATTGCAAATGACATTGAAATTAACCCTAATATGATTCTACATGCTCATTTACATGAATAAAACCCTAAAATGGTGAAATATCATAAAATATCAAAATTAACCTGATTTTCGCTTGATTTTCGCTTCTGAATTTAAAGATAAACTAACACATGGAGCAAATGAACTTGGAATTAAGCCAAATTTGGCATGGAGACCTAAAATAACTCCAAAAACAGAATGGAGCTCAAAATTCTTTTTTTTCGTATTTTTAAATATGGAAATTCAAATAAAAACCCTAAATTTTGTGATTTTTGCCTAAAATATTGATTATAAAGAGGATTTCAGATATCAAACTTCCATAACAATTTCCCAAATTTTATGGGTTGATAGAGGACAGTTAGGCAAATATTTTGTCCTTTTACACTTTCTGGTTTTGACCTATGGTGGAGTTGTACCACTCCGGCAAGTCGGATTGTAATCCGGCGACTCTAGGATTTGGGGGAAACAGACAGGTTTCGGTAGAAAATGTGGGACAAATAGTAAACAGATGGAAAAAAGGCTGAAATTATGAGAAAATGTCTCTGCAAACAGAGGAAAATTTTGTATTTTTACAGCATTTGGATTCGGGTTACGGTTTGGAAAAGGGCATGCTGTTATTAGAGACCCAAATCTCTGAAATTTTGGGATATTGAAATTTGTTAGACAGAAAATACAATTTTGGAAAAAATACTGAAACAGTTCCACAAATTCTCAAATTTTGGGAAATGATAGGAAAACATGTTAGAAACAACTTTCATGTTGAAAGTTTTTGCATATGGGCTATGTATTGGATGGACTTGATGCATTAGAGTCTGTCTATACCTTGACAAAGGAAAATCAAGATTTTCTCAGGGGTCTGGGAAATTCGATTTTTGACAGAGATCAAAACTAATTGGAAAAACCTCCAAATTTCCAGATCATCAGTAGATTCGATTATAAATCCACTGTGATTTTTGGAGGACAATTCGGATCTCTTACAAGGGCGGTGCTGGAGGTTCTTGTCTGCTAAAGCAGAAATTGAAAGTTCAGAGAAGTCTGAAACCTAAATTGGGATTTGATTTTTAAAATAGAGTTACATACATTAAATCAATCCGAATTTTTGTTATAAGATCGCAGGAAAATAGAGGCATTCATAAAAAAAATTAGAATTTATTGATAAAAAATCAAGCATAAAATAATAACTGGGCTCCATGCATAAAATCAAAACCTATAGTTCTCTAGGTAAATATTAATGAGACTAATGAAACACGCATAAAGCAATAAAATAAAATAAATGTAATGCCTACAAATGTATAATCTACATGAAAATAAACAGAAAATGAAATAAAAGTTGAGAGGGTATGATGCTTATTTTGATATTGGCTACAAGTGAGATGGATCCGATCCATCCATCGGATGGATCCTCTCACCTAGATAGCCTTGACATAAAAGATAAGAAAAAAACTTTTCTTCTTCATCTCTTTTTTTTTTTAAGAGAGAAGGCTTATTATTTTTATGACAGAAATACAAGTATTTAATAATATAAAAGCTGCAAACTAAGCACATATAATAAAACAAAAAAAAAACCTGAAGAGCAGCATTAATGGTGTATTTAGAATTCTGGAAAAGGATATTGGCAGCTGCCATTGGGATTGAACGGAGCCTCATGAGTCATGAATGAACAAAACCAGGAAGCTGCAGCCTAGACAACGGCATCTACTGTATGCCAATTGAGAGAAGTGAACACCAGCAGTGAGTCACCATTGGCATGGCTACTGGCTGTGGAGGTTGAAGACTATCTCCAGCAAGGTCTTTTTCAACACCCCCACCAATATTTTGGAAATGGAAAGCATTTTTTTGTAGCACAACGCTGAACGCTAGCACATCAAGTTTTGACTTAGGTTGGAAGCTGCTGCATAACCGTAGGGGAGCTGCTACAAGGTGGCTGTGTTGCTGCAATGAGAGAGAGAGAGAGAGAGAGAGAGATCTGTGGGAAGAGAGAGGGCTGAGAGAGGCTGGCAGGGCTGGGCGTGAATGCCCTTTTTTTTTTGAATAGGTAAGAAGGAAAAGTTTTTTAAGGGGGGAAACTTAGGGAAAATGGCAAGTATCTAGGGTTTAATGATTTCAGTTTTGATCTTTTTTAAAAAAAACAAGGGAGGCGTGAAGGAAGAGAAATCCACCAGCCGTGTATCCTCTTTTTGGTGTTGAACTTAGGAAAATGAAAAATCTCTCTAAGTTTTAATGGGAAATCTTTTAATAAGAGGGGAAGAGAGACTTACGTGAACGGGCAATAATGAATGGAGAAAGAAAGAAGGAAAGAAGGGGAAGAAGGAAAAGGAAAAAAAAAAGGAAGGAAAGAGGGAAGAAAGAAGAGAGAAAGGAGAAAGAGAAGGGCTGGAAAAAGATGTACGTGAGTGGAGGGAGTGGAAAGAAAGAAAGAAAAAAAAAAGGAAGAAGAAAGAAAGAAAAGAAAGAAAAAAGGAAAAAAAAGAAAATGGAGGAAGAAAGAAAGGAAATGGGCTGGATTGAGGGCTAGGGTGATCGACCCCTTGTGGGTCCCACCTTAGAAAAATAAAATAATAAAATAAAATAAAACAAACAAAAAAATAAAGAAAAAGTTATTTTTTTTCTTTTTTATAAATTAAAACAGAAAATGCAAATGGATGGGCCATCTCAGAGCGGGTCCAAATTCCACTTTTGAAATTCATTTTGATGATTAAAGGGGTAAAATAGTCTTTTCAGAAATTTTCCAGACGAAACGAGCTATTTTTGGCAGTTTTTGAAACGAGCTCGGATTTTGAATTTCAATACCTCGTTGCGAAGCAAATCCAATGTAGAATTTAAAATTTTAATTTTGGAAGAAATCCAGATTATTTTTCTTGAGAAAATACTTCCAAATTTATTTTAAGACAAAATGAGCTATTTTTGACAGTTTTTGAAACGAGCTCGGATTTTGAAGTTCAATACCCCGTTGTGAAGCAAATCCAATGTAGAATTCAAAATTTTGAGTTTGAAATAAATCCAGATTATTTTTCTTGAGAAAATATTTCCAAATTTAAACTCCCAGGGGTAAAAATGTCAATTTTGGAAACCCAGGGTTTGAAATTGATTTCTGAAAACTTTTAAAACACAAACTGGATTGAAATTTATAAAACTAGAGTTTTGGACTTCAAAAATGAAATAAAATGTTATGAAATGCTGAGAAATGACATGAAATGACATGCGAAATGACATGAAATGACATGCGAAATGCTAACCCTGAATGAAGAATTTTGGATTTTAAACCCCGATTGGCAGTTGTACCAACTCAAAAAGTGTTAACATGCTAGATGATGGTCTAATCAAAATAATAACAAACCTGCTTTGATACCAAATGAAAGTGCAGTAGGATCGAGGCAACAAGCACTAGAGGGGGGGTGAATAGTGCTTTTAAAAATTGTCTGCGGAATATTAACGGATTTTGCAATTTGAAAAGCAATCACACAAAGAAACACAAGAATTTATCCTGGTTCGGTCTTTCCCGACCTACATCCAGTCCCCAAGCAAAACCCGCTTGAGATTTTCACTATCAACCTTGTGTAACTACAAGATCAAACACAGACCAAATCCAGTCTTACTTCCAGTAACACACCTACTGAAAGCAAACAACTCCCTTAAACCAAGGAGTCCTTCCTTTTACAGAAAACTGAAATAAGTAATAACTTACAATACAACCTATGAGCCCTTCTTTTCAATGCAAATGAGATGCAATTGACCTTTGAGGTTGTTGAAATACTCTACTCACGAATTCACTATTTCTCAAAGGAATTTGAGTGAAAAGCTGAAGTGAAAAATATCACGTGAGTGAGAAAATGAATATGAGTGAAAAGCAAAGAGTAATTGATTCAAATTGATTGAATTGAAGTGCTTTTGAGTGTAAAATGCACTCATATTTATAGTTGAAAGTTTTCATACGTTGAGGGTATGAAAGGGTGTCAAAACAGTACATTTTGAAAGATCAAAACATTTGAAAAATGAAAAGACACGCCTTTTTAAAGTTTCAGAAAAAACGGCAAAATTAGTCGACTGAAACAGTAGTTAGTCGACTAATAGTTAGTTATTAGTAGACTGACAGTTATTGTCGATCGACTGATCTGTTTATCGAGCCGTTTGAAAATCTGAACTTTTGAAACTTAGTCGACTAGAGAAAAGTTAGTCGACTGATAATATCATCATTAGACTGAAAAACCTTTCAGTCGACTGCTGGTAAAATCTTCTGAAAAACATACATTCTGTCCGGTCGACTGATAAAAGCATTAGTCGACTGATGCTAAATTTCCAGAAAACACATATTCTGTCCAGTCGACTGATAAAATCATTAGTCAACTGCTGCTAAATTTTTCAGAAAATAGACATTTTGTCAAGTCGACTGATAATACCTTTGGTCGACTAATTTGACAAAAATGACTTTTTAGAAAATATGGCACGAAAGGATTAGTCGACTGGTGAGTCTATTGGTCGACTAATAAACACGAAAATTTAAGAAAAGGATTTTCTAAAAAGATTTTCATGAAGGGTTCTTTTAGAAAAGTTTTTCTAAAGACTTTTTAGGTAAAATGCAATCTAAATATGCACTCTAAGTAAGGCTCTTACAAGAATCTAAGACTTTTGATGAATTTAACATTTGCACACTAGTCTTCAAAGATTCTTCATCGAATTCTTCAATTTCTTCATTGCCTTAGCTGAAATGCAGTTGATTTACTTGTTCATCATCAAAACCTTGTACTTGAAGTATCATGTATGGCTTCATTGTCATAACAATATCTAGATAAAATCTGACAATTTCCCAATATTGTCGAATAAATTTAGAAAAAACTAGATGATTGAGCTAACTCATTTTCTAATTTTGCAGGGATATTCAGAAGAAATATTTCATTTATTTTTCTCTTTCTTATTCAATGTAATATCAAATGTAATATTGGAATAAAAGTTACATTTCTGCATAGAATTAGAGGCATTGCATATAGTTTGCTTTTTATAATTTTCAATATCTGATTGAATGATAATTCATGCATTTTTCCAAATTCACTATGGTTGACACTAATGACACATGCACAAGCTTTTAAGGAGTTGACAAACTCGGTGGAATTCATATTTGTGGCCATAGTCAGAATATGAATGAGACTCAGATTTGTCATCTTCGTATTAGCTACATTCATCCTACACTCTTAGGCTATTTGGAAATCCACTGCATTTCTCAAATGATTTTCTCAAATTTCTCAGAAAATATTCATTGAAATTACATTCATTTATTCATATTTGCATCATGAAAGCATTTCAAAGAGCCAAATCCTCTGTTATTGAGTTATCTCACTGAAAAATTGCTTTTCTCAAGAATCTTTGAATTACCTCTAAAACTGGTTTTCTCAGAATTCTCAAATCCTCTTTCATTGAATTATTTCAATAAGAAATCGATTTTCTCAAAAAGGATATTCAGATTATTTTAGAAATTGATTTTCTCAAAGTTTCAATTATCCTGAGAATCAATTTTTCATTTCAAAAGGTAGTCTTCAAATCCATGATTTCCAAAAATCTCATTTCCAAGTATTTCCAAAATATCAGAAGCAAACATCATCTTTTCAAAATATGCATTTTTCAAGAATTTCATAGCACATGCCTGATTCTCTGTGCATTTAGGTAATAGAGCATAATTTAGATATTTTGAGCCTAGCTAAGCACACATTGATCATTTGTTCAATTACCCCTGGTAAAGGTGCCAGGAATGATTGAACCTCGTACCGACAGGCGAGTCTCATTCTACATAATTTTCCCACAAATTTTAAAAAATGGAGGCGAGTTATTTTCAAAAACCATTTTCAAAACTTTGGTCAAGTTTGACTGACAGAATCGTTTCTCTTTCTCGCAGAGGCAGAGAAAAATTTTGCGATGATAACATTAACTCCCTGGATTTAAGAGTCAAATTCAAATTTTAATGCATGTTGATTTTCTTCAAGGAAGCTATTCAGTTTCTTGATGTCAAGAGGGAAGAAATATTCTCAATTTCATAAAAGCAAGTAGTGAAAATATATTGATAAAAGAATTTTGCATGAGAAAAGATGATTCTTTGCAAATTTTGGCAATTTGATATCTGAGATATACTTTTTGCACTTTTTGAGACATAGAATGAATTCTTTTGTTGGGGTTTGGCAAGAATTTCATCACATCAACCTTCAACTTGGAGATGCTCTGACTTTCCCTAGAAGAACACTTCTCATTCCTTCAACTTGCAGATGATCAGAGTCCTCCTTGTCCTCAGAAATTGATGAAGATGTCTCTTTTTATCAGAATCTTTTGATAGTATGAATTAAATATCTTTTAGGGATTGGTGGAAGTTTATCGCATCAGCCTTCAACTTGGCGATGATCTGAACTTTCCCTAGAAGGATACGTCACACACTCCTTCAACTTGGAGGTGATCTGAATCTTTTTTATCTCCGGGGGTCTAACTCGTATATCAGTCTTCAACTTGACGATAGTTGAGAGATCGCTTTTGTAGATAATCAATTATACTTGCTTTATTGGGAAATTGAGTGGACTTTCTTTTTTATTGCTCAAGATATTTCCACTACTTTCTTGCCAAAAGAATAATCTTTTAAAATGCACCATAGCGATGATCAAGATCAGTTCGCTTCTGGCTTTTCAACATCGTTGAATATTTTCTTCGCTCATCATACTAAGAATATTCTCTTATCCTTTTGGTTGATCAACAGGAAAAAGGTTTGAATTTTGCTCTTTTTCATAGCAAGCTTAACCTTTTAAGAAAGAATACTAGAGATAATATGAGGTGATTCCTTTGTGCCATAAAAATATTGGAATCAACAAAATGTTTTTAGCAGATTGGCAAAAATGTTCAAGAATTCTTTGTGAAACAATTACTCAATATCAATTTTGATAGGACCTTGAGTTGAAAATTTTAGAAGTAATAATGTGAAAATTAGATTTTGGGAAACTTTGACCAGTGAAAAGTGGATTTTGATTAGTTCTGACTAGTGAAAATAATGGATTTTGGTAAGGACCAGTGCTAAACTGGGTTTTGGTAAAAGGACCAACTCAATGGATTTTGGTGAAGGACCAGTGTTAAACTGGATTTGGAAGGATCAATTCAAAAGATGGATTTAGAAAAACCAATTCAAAAATTGGATTTGGAAGGACCAGTACAAAAACTGGATTTGGCAGGACCAACTCAAAAGTTGGATTTAGAAGGACCAATTCGAAAATTGGATTTGAAAGGACCAGTATAAAAACTGGATTTGGCAAGACCAACTCAAAAGCTGGATTTAGAAGAACCAATTCAAAAATTGGATTTGGAAGGATGAGTACAAAAACTGGATTTGGCAGGACCAACTCAAAAGTTGGGTTTTGGTAAAGAAAAAAGTCTGAGTCAGAACTCAAATATTAAAAGAAAAATAGACCAACCTGAAAGTTGAATTTTGAAAAAGAGAAGAGTCTGAGTCGAAACTCGGATATCTAGAAGAAAAATGGACCATCATGAAAGTTGGATTTTGAAAAAAGAGAAGAATCTGAGTCGGAACTCAGATATCTAAAAGAAAAATGGACCAACCTGAAGGTTGGATTTTGAAAAAGAGAAGAGTCTGAGTCAGTTGTCGGATATCTAAAAGAAGAATGGACCAACCTTAAGGTTGGATTTTGAAAAGGAGAAGAGTCCAAGTCAAAACTCGGATATCTAAAAGAAAAATGGACCAACCTGAAGGTTGGATTTTGAAAAAGAGAAGGAAATTCGAGTCAAAACTCGGGTATTCAAAAGAAAATAGACCAATTTGAGAGTTGGGTTTTGAAAAGAAGGAAATCCGAGTTGGAACTCGGGTATTCAAAAGAAAATAGACCAACTTGAGAGTTGGGTTTTGAAAAGAGAGAAGTCTGAGTCAGAACTTTCCGAGTCGGAACTCGGATCCTTAAATAAAACTTTAAACAGAGGCTGAGTTTTGAAAATTGCCAGTGCGAGGACTGGGTTCCGAAGATGGTTTGATCTAGGATCGAAAGTTTTGAGAATGACCAGTTCGAGGACTGGATTATTTTTTATGAAGAATTCTTAATTTAATAGACCATCATAGTTAACTGTATGTGGCTTGCTTTCAAGATTATCCTCTTATCCTGAATGGGGATCTCACGTTTATCCCTTAACCAGAAGGGAAAAAGATGTGAAAATTTTTATTTGATCTTGCCTGCATACAGGGTTTTTGCAAAGAAGAATAATGAATTTTAATAAAAAAAATGCCCCAGTACAATGGGGAGGGAGACTAATATTTAAATAAGGCTCTTTGAGAAGAAACATAATGACAAAAGAAGAAAATCAGAATTGGTAATGCGCATCCTTGTGGATTCGGGAAAATATAAAAAGAATTTTGCAAAAGAAGAAAGGCAAGCAAAAATTTTTAGGGAAACATTATTCATTACAAGAGATATATTGCATGAGAATTTATAGAATAACAAATATAACGAAAACTGATGATTTTATTGATGTCTTGGAGAAAGGATGACAAATTTAAGGAAAAACAATTGGGGAAAATAGGAAAAAGCAAAATGACAGAAATGAGAGAGCATTGGCATCGTCAGTTTCTTGAATGATTCGGGAAAGGCTTGGTCGGGACGGTTGGCTGGTCCTCTTCTTCATCTTCAACAAGGAAATTCTTGTCAATGCAGTCTTGAACGATATTTTTGAAGACAAAACAGTGATCGGTGTCATGCCCTACTGCTCGATGAAATTTGCAGAACTGGTTCATGAATCTTCCCATGATGGTGGGAGTATCCGTGGCTTTTGGTAGCCTGACTAATCCCTTGGTCAGCATGTATTCGAAGACTTTGTCGAGCGGCTCATCTATAGGAGTGAAATCTCGATCATTGCAACAATTTTTGCACATTGGCTTTTCTTAATTCTTTTTCTTTTGCTGAGGGCTGAATTGAAAAGGCCTATCATGGTTTTTGCAAAACTTTTCCTTCTAGCCCCTAGACTCCTCTAAATTGTTGCCTTGATTGCCTTTGTTATTGCTCCTGTTGGGCTTAGAACTTCCTGCGCCGCTATTGTTCTGGTTATCAATGATGTTCATAGGTGCCTCCTCTTCGGGGGAAACTTTTCTAAAACTGGCTTCAGCCTGTTTGGATAATATTTCAACCATCATTTTTTTTGAACAACCAATATATAGCAGGATCAATCTCATCCTTGCTGGCCTGAACTCCCTCTCTGCCAGACTTTAGAGAATTCATTTCTTATTCACTGCTTGTAACTGATGTGCTAGAGTGGCACAGTTTTTTATCTCGTCTGAATCACACAACAATGCAAATGCCCTCTGTAGGACAAAATGGGATGATTAGCATGATAGGAAAAAAGAATTTTGAAGACAACAAATTTGAGAGAAAATGACGAGATTAGGTTGGCAATCTTGAAAGGAGAAGACAAACAAAATTTTCGAATAAAATTTAGAAGATATACTGGAAGAAATGAAAAGGTTTGAAAATAGATGGCAAGATTTGAATATTTGAAAAAAAAATTGCAGGCAGAATCGAAGAAATTGAAGAAATCAAATTAAGAAAAGAAAATACACCTGGAGTTTTGAAAATCTAAGGAGAGTTTAAAAAAAATTCCAGGGTTTGGAAAAAAAATAATTATGAAGAAATAAGGAAAAAGAGAAAATATACGCCTGGACTTTGAAAAATAGAAGAAGATTTCAAAACAAATATTTAGGGTTTTTAGAAAATAATTCTAAAGAAATATGGAAAGAGAAATATATACCTAGATTTTGAGAAATACAGGGAAATCTTAAAAGAATATCTAGGGTTTAAAAATTATTCTGAAGAAATAAAGAAAAAGAAATATATACCTAGATTTTGAGAAATATAGGGAAATCTTGAAAAAATGTCCAGGGTTTAAGAAAATTATTATGAAGAAATAAAGAAAGAGAAATATACAACCTGGATTTCGAGAAATATAGGAAAATTTTGAAAATATCCAGGGTTTAAGAAAATTATTTTGAAGAGATAAAAAAAGAAAAATATACACCTAGATTTTGATAAATAGAGAAAATTTTGAAATAAATATCCAAGGTTTTGAAAAGGTGAAGTAAATGAGGATTTACAAGATAATATCCACAAAAGAAGAAAAAACTATACAAGCAATGATGCACAGAACAACACTCCCTAGAAGCTTACTCTAAATGCAATATTTGAAAAGGCTTGTAGGATCCTAATCCTAACTCTAGAGTTTAGATCATCTGATTTCGATCAAGATACACCGATATACTCAAGTTGAGGCTCAAAGTACGTGGCATAGAAATTTCTTCGGTTCTAAGGCAATGGTTTCCCAACATCCTTGAGCGCCTGCCGATATACTTTGGACTATGGCCCTTAGTACGTGGCAGGGGGGTGTTAACCCAAATAAGTGGTCCAGTTGTGAGGCGCTTTCTTGAACTATGGTTCAGTGAAATAGCCCAGCAATGTGGAGACCGGGACAATATAGGTAGGGATGTTTTGAAAATATGATTATCATGCAAGAAATCAGATAGCTCTAATGCAAATTCCTAAAGAGATAGAATTTTGAAAATCATAAAGAAGCATGCACTTGCATACAATGTTTACATTCAATCCCTATATTGAGAAGTGTTGTATTTCAGACCTAAGTCTAAGTGAGCATGCATAAATCTCCTCAATATGGTTCTACCAAACCATACTTAATCCTATATGCTTTCAATGTCAGCTAGGACAGAGTCTAGGCTTCCTAAGGTTTGCATGAAAATAGAGCTGCCATTTGTAGAATAATAACTTAGACAATTTTAATCAAGGTAAAGGCATAAATTCGACCGAACGAAGATGTGTCCCATCACGATTGCCACTTTTGTGATCATTGCAAAAAAAAAAAATCCCTTTTCCTCTTTCCTTTTAGCCTTTTTCCTCCTTTTGAGGAGAAAAAAAATGAAAAGAAAGAGAAAGAGAGAGAAGGAAGGACACTCTTTGCAAGGTCTCACTTGACCTTTATTTGAAAAAGATTTTGAAAAATTACTCACCTCCATTTTTGAAAATTTGCAAGAAAAATAAAGAGATGGGATTCGCTCGTCGGTACGAGGTTCAATCGTTCCTGGCATCTTCACCAGGGGTAATTGAACCAAGGATCAAATCAATGCCTTTTGCTTTGCCTAAATTTGTCTAAATGATTATTCTGAAATCCAAAATGCACATCGAATCATGCTTGTGCTTATGAAAATGCAAAGATATATGCTTTTGATAAATGTTTTAGAAATTTTAGATTTTTCCAAGTGATTTTTGAAATAAGTTTAAAAATATCCTTGAGGAAGTGGTTCAGAAATTGAACTTGTTTTAAAAAACTGAAATTTGAATCTAAACTTGGAATTTGAAATGAATTTGAGATTTTGAAAAGAAAACTTGAAATTCTGAAGTTAAAATCATAACTGAGATCAAAGATTGAAATAGATTAAAATTTGGATTGAAGAAGGAAGATTTGAAATAAAAAATAAAATTTAGAATTTGAAGTGAAATCTTTTGAAAAATGAAAATTGAAAATCAGAGTTGAATTTGGAATTGATACTGAAACTGAGATTTGAACCTTGAAATGGAGTTGGAAATTGGAATTTTTGAATTGATTTTGGAATTAAAGTTTAACTTTGAAATTGGAAATGAATTTGGAAATTGGAATTTGGAATTGAATTTAAAATAGAAATTTAAAGAATGAATTTAGAAATTGGAAATTTAGATCTTTAAATTAAGCTTTGAAATTGGATTTTAAAATTGAGAATAGACTTTGAATTTAGACTTGGAATTTGAAATCAGAATTGGATTTGAAAGTTGATTTGGAAATTCAAAGTAAATATCAAAATTTGATTTGGAATTCCAAAGTAGATTTCAAAACTTTGATTTTGAGTTGAATTAAAACTCATATTTGAAATAGAATTCAAAAATAGAAATAATGAATTTGAATAAAAAATATGAAATTCAGAAAGGTGAAATTCATAATTGAAAGTTGGAATTTTGAAATAAGATTTAAAACTAAATAGAATTGAAAATAAAAGATGAATTTAAATTTGTAAATGAAAGTTGAAAATGATTTTGAATTTAGAAATGAGAACTGTATTTGAAAATTTTATCTCAAAAATCACTTGGAATTTAGAAAATGATTTGAAATAATTTGAGAAAGAATGCAATTCTATCCTAAATGATGAATGCTTTGAAATTTATTTAAAGAGTGGATTTTAAAAGCATATTTTATTCTTTAATAGAATTAAAATAAGTTTAAAATTATAATACATTCATGACTATAATCACAAATATATTATAATATAATCTATATTTAAATTCTAATAAAGAATAAGATAATTTTTTGTGCTTTTATAGGATTTAAAACAAAATTAACTTTTAATATATCCATGACTATGGCCACAAATATATCTCAAGTTAATTTATATTTTAAATTCTGATAGAGGAAGAAAAGAATTTTAGAAAAATATGATGATTTTCAAAAGAGACCTAAGTGGAGGTCAAATGTTATTTCATAAAAGATAAAAATCCTAAGTATTGTTCACATTTTGACTATGGCCATAAATGTGAATCATTTACTTAGAATTATTTAGCTCTTATTAGAAAGGTGCATGTGACATTTGTGTTTCACCATTCATAAATTTTTGAGATAAAAATGAGAATAAAATGGGATGTTACAGGCAATCATGAGAAATATATGCTCATATATTCTATTCTAAGTTGAAAAGTAGAAATTCTCATTCATATCTAATTTATTACAGTCGTGAATTGAAATTGAAATTATAAAATTCCTAATCTAGGAAGGAAATCAACATTTCCACCTCTTCCTTACAAAAACTAAGTTGACACAAGGAAAAATGCAAAAAATGTAGAAGGAAACTGAAAATGTCATGTTAAAGCTACATATATGATTATGCCTGTGAGAATGCATATGTAATGTACTAAGCTATTGAGAAAATGAATATTAGAATACATATATGATGCACTAAGCTAATGAGAAGATATATATGAATATATATGTATTATTCCTTAGGTTGTTGAAGATCTACATGAGAAGGCATATGTAATGATATCATGCCATAGGCAGGATATATGTCAAATATTGAATCAAACTATACATTTTGCAGCAAATCAAATACCAATTTTGAATTAGCTTATCAATTGCTTTATGTCATATCTGAAAACTGACTTTTGAACCGATGAATCAGAGTCTTACAACAAACCATGCTAAACTCACAGCAAGATGTGAATCAGGTTTATTGCACGAATAATGAAGTGGCAATTCAGGTGGACAACCAGCAATAAGCTAGTTTCTGCAAACTGACATTCGTGGCAGCAGTCAAGGGATAAGCTAAGGTGCAGGGGGTGAGTGAAAATACTGTGAAAAGAATAGTGGCTGAAAGTGAAGTGGTGTTGTGATGCTATGTTGATATGAAATGAAGGGAGGAGGTGCAGGTATACATAGCAGTAAAAGTGTGAATGCATCACACAAGTGCAGGGAGTGAAGGAAGCCACAACAACCTTTGGGCTGCTATGTTATGAAGAAACAGCAAGCCGCAGCAGTGCTTGGCACTGCTGTAGGCACATGAGAGCTACAACAGTGCTTGACACTCCTGTAGGTGCCCAAATGGAAGCCACAGCAGTGCTTGGCACTGCTTTAGACATATGAGAACTACAACAGTGTTAGGCACTGCTGTAGATGCCCAAAATGAAAGCCACAGCAGTGCTTGGCACTGTTGTAGGCATATGAAAGCTACAACAACTAAAGAAAAAAAATTGTGAAGTGTAAGTGGTGATTGCATGATGCAAGGTGGGATGAAGGAATGAGTGGTGAAATGCACAGGGGTGCTGCTATGAAGACAGTGCATGGACATATGAAAATGTAGGTGTTGTATGTGAGTGGCAACATGAATGAAGCACAAAAATGTTATGAAGAGTCCTGAATTACAAACATCCTGAGCTACTGTTGCAAGGGCTGAAGAAGTGCAAAATACTTCTTCAGCTGTGTGGTAAGATGCAGCACATTTGCAATGATCTTAGACTGTGGATTTCTGCCCAAAGAACCAGGTATGACACCCTTCGAGTTCATGTGATTTCCAGAGTTTGAAGATGTATTTACATTTTTTCTTTTTTTTTGGATTGTCATCCATAGGTAATACCTTATTGTCATCCATCTTACATCACTTGTTGTGCTCATTCTCGACACAACAATTGTAGTGACCAGAAAAAGGGGCATCCATCACATCTCATTTGAAAATTCTCTTTTCCCTTGATAGGAATTAGTTGATAACACTTTCACAGTTATTTCCTTCCCACCATTCAGCTTGCCTTAATATACAGATCCAAAACCTCCAGAACCCACTCTTTTTTTTTTCAAAATTTCCAGTTGTAGTTTCAATTTCAGCTAGTGCGAAACAGTGTGATCCTTCTGTGGCACCATCATTAAACACAGAGATTGCCTTTGATGGAGGTAGTGCATAAAGAGATGGCACTACAGGAAGTGAAGGTGGTGTACTTATTTGGACAATAAGGTCAACTTTCCCAGATTCTTTCTTATTGTTTTGGGCACCTAGGCAACAACACAAAAGTATGGCACAAACAAGCACAAAGAACATCTCAGCTACAAGACCAACAATGAGTTTGACATAGCTTTTCTCATCTCCTTCAACACGAAGATTTGGGGTTTTCGAAAATGTTTAATGCAAGATTTCTATTGAGCAGACTACGAGGCACCACTCTAGACAGCATGTTATCTAGCGAGTACACTTCCCTGAGGTTTGGTAAGGCTGCCAAGTTGTTTTCTCAAGATGGAATATAGCGATGAATAAAAGGGTATACTGATGCCATGAACAGATGCAAGATGATGTTGAACAGAAAGTAGAATGCGTGCGGTCTTGATGCACAAGACAGGGAGTGACTAGATGGCATTGGATGTTTGTTATACAGATCGGTTGTCACTATATGCAGGGGAAAATGCGATGCCATGAGACGGGATGATGATTGATGCTGCGAAGTATGAGTGAATAGATGAAAGAAATATAAAGAAACTGAAATGGGGTTGATGAAGATGCGGAAGCTATGTAAATAGAAATCCAAAATGAATCAAAATAGCTATAGAGAAATAGAATTCAATGATGCAGGAAAATAACACAATACAAAAGGAACTAATGATACAGATGACTCATATGAACCAAAGAAAATTCGTAACAGCAGAGGCATGAAATTAATATCTGCAGGCGAATAAAACCTAAACACACGAATCCTAGATGCATATTACTTACATACTAAACATGGATTTGAATGTTACACTGTAAATACCCCCCTTCTAACCAATTACAAAAGGGGTAGCACAAGTGAATCGATTTTCACAGATCGATTTTAGTAATCAATTCTAGCAAATTCTACAAATCTGGTTAGTTCCCCGGGGTGATTCCAGATTAACGCAGAGAAAGACACGATATGGTGTGCCATGATACTGATGGGATGAAATGAAAGAAAGGTGAAACAGATGCCATTTACAAAATGTAGATAATAAAACAACGATGCTAAATGAAATGCAGCGACATCCCAATTTCAAAAATTGAATCCAACGAAATGCAGCAATCCAATTACAACTAATATGAAGTGAAAATGAAAACACATAACGAAAATGCAGAAAATTTAAAATACATAGACAACGAGGGAGGTGTAACCCAAAGAAGGGTGAAATTTCTATTGCAAAATGCAAATCAGGGCTGCTATAGGCAGACCGATATTGCAATGTAATGCTTCAGTGGATTAAAAACTGAAAATCTAAGAGAAAAGAGGAGAAAATGTGAATTTGTAGAAAGAGAATAGAGGTGGAGAGAGATCCTTACCATGGTCAGCTCGAATTGAGAGGAGAGAAGCACTTCTTCTGAGTGTTGCTGAGTTGATTTCTCCTGATTGAAGAAGCTATAGGGAAAAGAGAAGAGGAAGGAATAGAAGAGGAATGAAGGGGAGTTTGGAGGTATGTGAGAGCTTGGGGAGGTGATGAAGCAATTAGAGGCAAGTGGAGGGGTGAGAATGGATGATCCACATCGATTCCTTTCGGATGTTTTTATAACGAGAATCCGTTAGAGCTTTTTCAGAAGTGGTCCCTCTTTGTTTTGAAAATTTTCAAGAAGGTGGTTCTTTTTACAAGGTTTTTTAGAAAAAGGGGGCTTAGGCCATTTTCTGAAATTCTTTTTCTTTCTTTTATTTTTCTGAAGGAGAAATTTAAGAAAATATGAGGGAAAACACAAGGATTTTAAAAGATGGGATCCAGACAAGGTTTTTGTAAAATATTTATTTTGAAATATAAGAATTTTTTGAAATGAGGTTTTTGTGAAAATACATGATTAATTTCAGAAAATGAGTTTCAAAATGGATTTCGATCCAAGATTTTGGGTAAATACTCAAGTTTGGATCTCAAAATTTAGGAGATGAAATGAGTAGATCTAAATGGATACTGGATGAAATGTCTGAGCCATTTAGAAAATTGATTATATATATTTTTTTAAATTTTGAAAATAGGAGAATCTAGCTCAGAATTGGATTCGGATATTCGATCAGGATCCGAAATTGGGTCAGATATAGGAAATAAACTTGGATTTCAGATCTTCAACCAGTGAATTCGAGAAATGATTGGAAGTTAATCAAAAGTTGACCCAATTATTCAGAAGATGGGGCCAGTGGCAAAAAGGGAATTTTTGAATTTTTTAAAAAGTTTGGGGTGTTCACAGTGCGCAGTGTGTTAGCCCAGCACACCATGTCTTTAATTGCCCCTTGGCACCATAGTACTCTGAGTTTGTCTAGGAGCAAGCTCAGATGGCGCAAGTTTTTGCCAAGCCCGTACCAAACCCATATTCCAACACTTATAACCCGGGTTGGTGTAACCATCCCAATTTCTCATGGAGAAATCCATAGGTCCCACCCCCATCTCTTCCCAGAATCAATCCAGGCAAGGTGGTTATGCGTCTGGTTTTCAGAGATCTAGCTACTCCCCAACCCAGCCCTCCTATAGTCAGCCTCCATCCCAGGAGCTTGCTTCTAGCTAGTCCTTTGAGGACAAGATGTTGCAGGCCTTCTCAGACCTCAAGGCGAACTTGAATTCCCATGCACACTCCATTGCGAAACTTGAGATGCAAATGGGACAACTTGCTGAGGTGCTTTGCAGGCGAAGACAAGGGGCATTACCTAGCTAGGCATTGGCTAACCCTAAGGGTAAAGAGTTGATGCTTAGCCTGCACATGACAGATGCTCATCCAGAGCAAGCTCAAGCGGTTATAACCCTTAGGAGTAGGAAGCAGTATCAGTCGAGGGCGACTGCAGAAGAAAGCGAGAGACCTAGTGAGAAGCAGTCAGTCCCTACTGTTATATCTCAAGAAAGCGAGAGGGCTCTCCCTTTTGAGCCTTCCAAGTTCTATATCCCCAAAGCCCCCTTTCCTGAAGTGTTAGAGATACCGAAGTCGTTCGACAAGTAGGGAGTAAACATGCAAGAGATGCTTGAGATATTTAAGCACGTTCAGATAAATCTCCCCTTGCTAGATGCCATCTAGCAAGTCCATGCATATGCAAAGTTTTTGAAGAGGCTTTATACTTAGAAGAGAAAGTTGAGGTCCCAGGTGCTGAAGAAGATCTATCTTACTGAGCAGGTGAGTGCAATGCTCTAGCACCAAACCCCACCAAAGCTCAAAGACCCAGGGGCTCCTATTATTTTGTGTGTCATAGGAAACATAACTGTAGAGCGTGCTTTGCTTGACCTTGGGGCAAGTGTGAATATCTTGCTGGGTTTCTTTTATGATAAATTTAGACTAAAGGAGATGAAGCCAATATCTATGACTCTGCAGCTTGCAGACAGATCGGTCAAGGTCCTGCGAGAGATTCTTGAAGATGTTCTGGTCAAGGTGAAAGATTTATACTTTCCTGTTGACTTCATCATTTTGGATATGGAGGGAGTGGATGATATGAGGCAGACCCTCATCATTTTAGGTCACCCCTTCCTGGCCACTACCAATGCGTGCATCAATGGACGTTTCATTCGGCAACAGGAAGATGAGGCTGAATATTTTTTTATGCCGCGATGGGCCCTGCAGGTGATTAAGCTTCTTTTGACGTTGATCTCATTCAGGACATTATAGAAGCGGAGCATGTTTGGATGTTGAGTGATCCACCTCTGGAGGAGGTTGATGAATCAATTAAGGGAGAGAGCTTTGGTTTGATTGATAGACAGTTAGGTGAGCTGAATTGGACCTGGCATTTTGACCCACTCCCTGATTTGGCAGAGAAACTTGCCCTACCTTCCATTGAGAGTCTGCCCTAACTTCAGTAAAAGCCCTTACCTGCTTCGCTCAAGTATGCCTTTTTAGGAAAGTGATGGGACTTTTATCGGTTAGAAATTTTAGAAAAAAAAATTCAATAAAGGATAGTGAAAATCGTCCATCAAAATATAAGAACTGACTTTCACTGTTGTAGTGAGTCAGATCGATCCACAGAGAACGGGAGTAATTCAATGTTCGTCGTACAATCACACTTTATTAATGATCAAACACAATGTTAATTGACAATTACACGACATACATAAAGTCATAGCACAAATAAAAAAAATGAATTAACACTTAGAAACTTTGACAGAACTCCAAAAGCATTTAGCAATATCAATTAATCTTCTTCTAAAGGCTATGCCTTGTGATCGTTGCAAAAATTTTCTTCCTTTTTAAGAAGAGAACTCCTGCAAGGTCTACTTGATTTTTTAAAAAGATTTTGAAAAATAACTTGCCTCCGTTTTTAGAAAATACAGAAAAATGGGGAGACGGGGCTTGCTCATTGGTACAAGGTTCAACCGTTTATGGCGCCTTTACCATGGGTAACTGGACCAATGATCAAATGTTATGCCTTTGACTTGCTCAAATTCGCCTAAGAGATTATTCTAAGTCCTAAAATGCACATAGAATAATGCTTGTGCTATGATTTTGACCTTGAAAATATGTATGCTTTTGGAAGGATTTTAGAAATCTGAATTTTCTTTTTGATTTTGAAATGGATTTGAAAATATTCTTTAGAAAATGGAAGAAATGAACTTGAATTAAAAAATTGAAATTGAGTTTGAATTGAAAACTTGAAGTTGAATTGAATTTGAATTGAAAACTTAAAGTTCGAATTAAAAACTTGAAGTTGAATTGAATTTGAGTTTGAAATTGAAAGTTGAAATTGAATTTAAAATTAAGTTTGGAAATCTGAATTGATTGAAATTGAAAATCGAAATTGGAATTGATTTTTGAATTTAGAAATCAAATTTGGAATTTTAAAATTGAAAAATCAGAATTTGGAAATTGAAATTGAACTTTGAATTGAAATCTGAAATTGAAAATGTAATTGAATTTGAAAATTAAATTGAAAACTAAAAATCGAAATTGAAATTTGGAAATGAAATTGGAATTTAGAATTGGAAATTTAAATGAAATTCAAAATTTAATTTGGAATAAAAATCAAGAATTAAAATGAAAATCAAAATTAAGAATTAAAATTTGAAAATGGAAAATTTGAAAATGATATTTGAATTTGAAATGAAAATAAAATTCGAAATTTGGAATTTGAAAGAAATAGAAAATTGAAATTGATATTTGAAATAGAAATCAAAATTGAAATTTAAAATTCAAAAATAGAAAGTTAAAATTAAAATCAAAATAAAAGTTGAAATTTAAAATTTGAATGGGAAATTGAAATTAATATTTGAAGTTGAGATAGAATTTTAAAAAATGGTTTTAATAATTGGAAAAAAAAGTAATTTGAAAATATTTAGAATTTGAAAATGATTTTGAAAATGGTAATGATTTTGAATTTCGAAATGAAAATTATTTTGAAAATAACTTGAAATTTGAAAATTACTTGAATAATTTAAAAAAAATGATGCAATTCTATGAATATGCTATTTTTTTTTAAATTTATTTGAATTTTAAAGAAAAGAATTTGATACTTTTATAGAATTAAAATAAGATTAATTTCCATATATTCATGACTATGGCTACAAATATACTTTAAGTTAATCTTTATTAAAATTCTAATAAAGAAGAAAAAGTCATTTTGTGCCTTTATACAATTAAAAAAAAATTAAGTTTTAATATATTCATGATTAGGGCCACAAATATACTTTGAATTAATCTTTATTTTAATTCAAATAAAGAAAGAAGAGAGAATTAATTTTGAAAGAAATGATGATTTTTGAAAATGACCTAAAAGTGTAGGTCAAATTTTTATTTAATAAAGAATAATAACTCTAAGTATTACTCGTATTTCGTCTAGGGTTGTAAATACGAACTTTACTTAGTTTTATTTATTCTTTATCAAATGGTGCATGTGCCATTCATGTTTTTTATAGTATATTAAAAATAAATAAAAATAAAATACAATAAATTAATTTGGAATTAATATATGCTCATTCATTCTAAACTAAGTATAAAATAAAATTATCATTAATAGAATTGTTACAACCCTTGAATTAATTACAATAATTAAAAAGAGAAAAAAAAGAAAGAAGACCCTGCAAAATGAGCAAACATGTTAGAAATGTAGGCATTTATAGATTTTTTTCAATTATTAAAAAATTGAAGAAAATCCAAAATTTAGCCTTTTTATGCCCAAAAATAAAGAAAAATCCAAAAAAAAATTTTAAAAATTTATAAAATTTGATGTGAAGGTTTCTAATAACCTTAAAAGGGATCTAGAATAAAAAACTTTAGAAAAAGATTGGAGAAAAACCCGAATTTGAGTTTTTATCCAATCAAAATAGGATTTTTCAAAATTAGGATATGCAAAGAGACTCTGTTAAAGTATTTCGAGTGAATGAAGGCCTAAAACAACTCAAATTGATCTGAAAATGAATACATGGATTTCTAACACATCAGGAAAACACTTTCTTTTTACGTAACTTGAAAATCATTTTTAAAACTCGTGTTCTGATTGAAACAACAGAACCTAATTTTTAGAAACAGAGAATTGGATTTTAGTAGATAAGTTTCTATAATTTTAGAGTTTTAGAGGCTAAACCAATTTAATTTCTCCCAAATTTGTGGGATAAGTTGCTCAATTCAATCATAAAACAACTAAAATTTATATAATTGTAAAATCAATCCTGGTTTGGAAATGGTGACTTTGAGAAGTCACTATTTCCAAATAGGAAATGGACCTGTTATAGGATTGAAAGTTTGGTAACCAGTCCTGCTTTTTGATAGAATTGAAATATCAAATCAGCATAAAAGTGGATAAACTAGACTTAAAATGAAATAAAACCCTTTTTACAGATTTTGAAAATAAATTTTTATTAGAGAGAGCTAATCTAAACAAGTTGAGATAAAATTTCAGTAATGCTTAATAAGGCAAAATGACAAAGTTCTGATTTTTTATCAGAATTAGATATGAAAATTTTATAAAAATTGCTAAAAATTTGAAAATATAAACTATACATTTAGAGAAAAAAATTTCAATTTACAGATCTAGAAAATAATCTCCCATTAGAGAGATCCAATCCAAACAAATCGGGTAAAAACCTAAGAAAAGCCTGTGAAAGAAAATTGATAGGGTTCTTGTTTTTTATCTGAATGATAGACGAAAAGAAAATTAAAGTTTATGAAAATTGGCATTCATATAATATACTTTTTAAATATAAAACTCTTTTTTACAGATCTTAACAATGATCTCCCATTTGAGAGATATGAATGCAACAAGTTGATCCTGGGTTTGAGCAATGCCTGAGATTGCAAACAGACATGGTTTCAACTTAAAATGAAAATGAAATAAAGATCTTCCATAGAAATTGATGAAAATTTATAGAGATTAACTATACATTCATATGAATAAAATCATTTTTATAGATCTAAAAAATGATCTCTCATTAGGGAGATATGACTCTGACAAAATGGGCTAAAAACTGGACCATTAAAATGATACAATGTAATAGGGTCATGGTTTTTTACCACAATTAGGTATGAAAACACCATAGAAATTGATACAAATTGGCATGAAGAAACTAGATTCAATAATGGAGACATCTCTTTTTATAGATTAGATAGATAATCTCTGGTTAGGGAGAAATCACTCTAACAAGTAGGTCCAATTTCAGGGAAAATTCGAACGACCCATAATGATAGGATATGAATCTTAATTTTTTTAAGAGATCAAACCAACTCAGAATGACCTGATTTTTGGTGGAGATCACGAAAACACATAAATAAAGATGTAGTAAGAAAATCAGATCTAAATGACATTTAATTATATACGAATTTATGAAATAAAAAATAAACCAAAATAGAAAATAGCATCTAAACATGATTGAGTAGAATAAAACCTTATTATTGAATTGATCCAAGGATCAAACATGAGATCTATCATTTCAAATCATGGATGATGATAAAAATAATGCAAAAACAGAATTAAATCATCTAAAAATGAAATTGAAGGCATTAGGTCATGAATTGAAATCGATTTTGCCCATTGAATATGAGATTTGATCTATTGAAGATCAAATCTCAATTTTGAATGACTAGAATGGAAATGCACAAAGTAAATAGCAATTTGAATGGATTAAAAGGCATAAAAGCAAGATTACTATAGAAATAATGCAAATCTACATTGCTATTTCATGATATTGAAAGGAAATTGCAAGAAAAGAAGAGAAGAGGGGGGCAATATTTAGAGAATTTATAAAAGAAGTAAAAAAGAAGAAGAAATAGAAGAGTGTAAACACCCCAAATTTTCCTTATCCATTTCCAGAGAACCCCCCTCGTGTAGTGCCAACCCTGGCAGGTCAGTACAAGAGTCCAACTCTGAGTCTATTTTAGGAAATTATTATTTTACCCACTTTTATTAAGAAAATTACCATTTTACCCCTAGGTCATCCTAGAACCCAGTCAGTCGGAGTCAACCAAGCTCATTATCAAGCTCAAAACAGTTAGAATGTCAGTCATTTCAAGCTCACCTGAGCTCATGATGAGCAAACCATTTCCATTTCTGACCATTCATGCCAAAATGGGATCATTTCTTCAGAAATGAGCTCATTTCTTACTCAAATCCAAGCCAATTGTCTCTGAGTCAATTATTCTCAGTTAGTCATATTCCTCTGAGTCTAGCTTGAGCTCACCAGGAGTTCAAGTACTCCAGTTTCAATTTAAATCTATTTCCAAGTGTCCAGGAGCCCATTTTATCCCATTTCAGCTCATTTAGCTGAAACTGAGTTGATTCTAGTCAGTTGAGCTAGTGTTTGAGCTTCAATTTTAGTTCATCTCAGTATTATTGATCTTTGTTTCAGCTTAAACCCAACTCTGGTATGTAATTCACTTTACTCCAGTGACCATTTCTCACCATTTCTCTAAAAATGGTAGTATTTCTTGACAATTCAGTCTGGGAGTTTAGTTGAGTCGGTGTCTTGTTAGTCCAGTTGAGTTCTGAAACCCTAAAACTCAGCTTGGTCTAGTTCATTTCAGTTCAATCCAGCTCAAACCCAAATTTTCAGTGTCACTCTGAGCCCGGCAGAGACAAAAATCATTTCTTGAACCATTTTTCCCATTTTTATCAATTTTGTCACTTTCTAAACTAGTACAACTATCAATCGGGGTCTAATGTCCAAAATTTTGTATTCAGGGTCTGCATTTCGCATGACATTTCATATCATTTCTCATCATTTCATAACATTTCATCACATTTCATTTCATTTTTGAGATACAGAATTCCAGTTTTATAAATTTCAATCCAGATTGAGTTTTAAAAGTTTTTAGAAATCAATTTCAAACCCTGGGTTTCTAAAATTGACATTTTTACCCCCAGAATTTTAAATTTAAAAATATTGTCTCGAGAAAAACAATCTGGATTCTTTTCAAACTCAAAATTTCAAATTCTAAACTGGATTTGCTTCGCAACGGGGTATGAAACTTTAAATTCAAAGCTTATTTCAAAAACTACCAAAAATAGCTCATTTTATTCAAATTTTTCTAAAAAGACCATTCTACCCCTATGATCTTCAAAATGAATTTCAAAATTGAAAAATGGGCCCACTCTGAGATGGCTTATCCATTTGCATTTCCTTTTAATAAAAAAATATATATTTCCTTTTATTATGTTTTTCTTTATTTTTACTATTTTCTTTATTATTTTTATTTTTATTTCATTTATATTTTTATTTATATTTTTTTTAATATGGGACCCACAAGGGGGTCGACCCCCCTTCCTCCTTCTTCTTTCCTTTTCTTCTTCCCCTTTTCTTTCCTTCTTCTTCTTTCTTCTCTTTCCTTTCTTCTTTTCTTCTTCTTTCTTTTCTTCTTTTTCTTTCTTTCTTCTCTTCCCTTCCTTCCTTCCCTTTCTTTCCCTCTTTCTTATTCATGTACAACCCCTTTTTTCTCCATTCTTCCTTCCTTCTCTTCTTCTTCTTCTTTCCTTTTCTTTCTTTCTTCTTTCTTTCCTTCTTTCCTCTTTCTTTCCTTTCTTCTTTTTCCCCTCCCTTCTTATTCCCTTTCCTTCTTTCTAATTCCCCTAACAAGAGGCTCCCACACGGTGGATTCTCCCCATCTCTCTACTTCCCATCTCCCTCTCATTACACGCACACCTCTCCTCTCTCATTAAAGCCATCTTTCATTAAAACTTAGGGAGTTGATTTTATTTCTCCCTAAGTCATTAACCCAACACCCCATGGTGCATCATCTGCCACATAGATGCAGACTCCACAACAACCTTCATCACCCACCTTCAAGTTGTAGCAGCACCACCACCTTCAGTTGGCGCCATCTCCACCTCTAAGTTGCAACCACCAGCAGCTTCGCTCCAAGCTTCTCTTCCAGCAGCAGCAGCACCATTACCCTAGCACCATTGAAGCCCTAGCACGCATAAAGGAGATGCCCTCTTTGCAACCAGTCACTCCCACGTTGGTGGTAGCATAGCATCTTCAGCTATCACCTCCAGCAAGCTCCTCTGTGATCATTGCAAAAATTTTCCTCTCTTGATATTTTCTTTCTCTTCCTTTCTCTTTTTTCTTTCTGACCTCTATTTCCTCCTTTTTGAAGGAGAAAATAAAAGCCAGAAAAGAAGAGAGAAGAGAAAAGAAAGGAAGAGAAGAGAGAGGAGGAACTCTTTTGTGGGGTCTCACTTGACCTTGATTTGAAAATATTTAGAAAATTACTCGCATCCGTTTTAAAAATATTACGAGAAAAATGGAGAGACGGGATTCGCTCATCGGTACGAGGTTCGACTGTTCCTGGCGCCTTTACCAGGGGTAATCGAACCAAGGATCAAATTTATGCCTTTTTGTTTTGCCTAAAATATTATCTAAGGATTTATCCTAAGTCTAAATGCACAAAGAATCATGCTTGTGCAATGCAAGGATGTATGCTCTTTTGAAAGATGTTTGAAAATTTTTCAAGTGTTCTGATATGAACTTGATAATAAAGTGAAGAAATGGTTTCTGAAGGGTAAAATCTAACTTAGAACTTGAGATAGATCAGAGAAGTTCTAAGTTTTTGAAATAATTAGAGTTGAAAAAATAAATCTTTTGAATTTGAAAAGGGTGATTGGAAGATGAGTGAAAAGGAAATGGAGTTTCAAAGTCAGAAATGGACTTTGAATTTTGAATTTTGAATTTTGAATTTGGATTTAGGAGAGGAAATAAATATTTTGAAGTGGAATTGAATTCCAGATTTAAAGTTTTGAAATCAGGATGGATTTGAGAAATCAAAATAGGATTGAGAAACGGAATTTGGTTTTTGAATCAAGGAAAACTTGAATTTTTGATATCCAGAAAAAAATGGAATTAGATTCAAAAGTTGGAATTGGAGATAGAATTCGATTTGAAACTTTGGAATTCAAGATGGAATTTAAATCCAAAGTTTGGATCCTAAACGAAGTTGAAATTCAAGATGAAATTGAATTCTGGATTTAGAATCCTAAATGGAAATTGAATCTGAAATCTGAGATTCAATGATGAAGTTGAATTCTGGGTTTTAAATGGAATTGGATCCAAGATCTGGAATCCAAGGTGGAATTTGGATATGAAGTCTAAGATCCAAGATGGAATTGAATCCGAAATTTGGAATGGAATTTGGATCTGAAGTTTGATATCCAAAGATGGAACTGGATCTGAGATCTGAGATCCAAGTTAGGGTTGGATCCGGGTTTTTGGAATTCTAAATGGAATTGGATCCGAAGTCTAAGATCCAAGATAAAGTTGGATTCTAAATCATAAATGGAATTGGATCAGAAGTCTAAGCTCTGAGATGAAGTTGGATTTGAGATTTGAGATCCAAGATAGGGTCGGATCTGGGTTTTGGAATTCTAAGTTGGATTGAATCTGAATTCTGAGATCCAAGATTGGATTGGATCCGGAATCTGGAACCTAAATTGGATTTGGATCTAAAGCATGAGATCCAAGGTTGGATTGGATCCAAAATCTGGAACCTAAATTGGATTTTGGATCTGAAGTTTAAGATCCAAGATTGGATTGGATCCAGAATCTAGAACCTAAATTGGATTTGGGTCTGAAGCCTGAGATCCTAAATGAATATTGAGTTCTAACTTTGGATGTGGATTTGGAAGTTCAAATGGGACTTTTGAAGATGGATCTGGGTTTTGAAAACCCAGATTGAATTTAAAATTTTAGGAAGAGTCAAGTTTTTAGATTCAGAATCAATCTCAAACTTTGATTTTGAGTTTGAAGATAAGAAAATAAACTTGATTTTGAACCAGAAGATGACTCAGAAACTTCAAAGTTAAATTGAACTTTGAAATTGAATTTTGAATTGAATTGGAAATTTGAATTTTGAATACAGAATTATTTTGAAATTTCAAAGTCAAATTGTACTTTGAAATTGAAATTTTGAATCCTAAAGTGAGATAGAATTGAATTTGAAATAGAAACTTGAAGAAAGATATTCAAAATCACTTGGGTTTTTGAAAAAGAATTTTTGAAAATATGATGCAATTTTATCCCAAATGATGAATGAATTTAAATGATTTTTGAAATTGGATTTGAAAATCATATTTCATTCTTTAAATGAATGTAAATAAGATTAATGATATAATACACTCTTGACTATGGTCATTGAATGTATTATATAATAATCACATTTAAATTCAGGTGAAGAATGAAACATATTTTGGTGCTTTTAAAGAGTTTAAAATGAAATTAACTCTCAATATATCCTGACTATGGCCATTGATATATATTTTGAGTTAATTTTAAGTTAAACTCTGATAAAAGAAGAAAATATTTAAAAATATGATGATTTTTGAAGAGGATCCAGTGTGGATCCGGTGTTATTCCATAAAATATGAAAATCCTAAGTTTTGTTCACATCCTGACTATGGTCATTGATGTAAATCGTCAACTTAGGATTTAATTACCTTTTGCAAAATGGTGCACGTGCCATTCGTGTTTCACCATTGTGAGATTTAGGAAAACAAAGGCCAAAAGCATGAAAACAAGCAATTCATGATATTTACTATGCTCATTCATTCTATCTAAAAGCTGGAAATGTAGATTTTCATTAAGACCTAACTTATTACAATGTTTAAAATTGAATTTATAACTCCAAGTAATGATGTTTCCCACATATTCCCTGCAAAACACTTGATTAGTATGAAAATGGAAGAAAATATCACTTTGATTTCAAAGATGCAAAATGAGATGTTCCTATGCCACGATTTTTTATAATTCAAGATGTGAGAGGTGATATATACATACATACATATATACACGCATACCTATATATATACGTATATCCATATATATATGAGTATACATACATATATATATATACATGTATTCTATATGATATAGAGGCAATATAGGTGGATGAGAGTGAAGTGGGAAAAACGCAGGAATCTACAAGTATTAGATTATGACAGCATTGTTGTGGCAATTGCAAACAATGTGCATTGGTTGCGCACAATATATGGAAATGGATACAGTGGGGTGATGCTTAAAAAAAAAAGGGGTGGATGTGGCTAAATAGGAAATACCTGAACGCTAGTGCAAATAGAAAATACAGGAGATAGAGTATTAAGATGTTGATGATGGGAGTGATCAGTGCTGAAAATGATAGCACAGGGATCAGCAACCCACCGGTAGGGTGTAATGAAAGTGTAGATTTACAAGTATGGGGCATGGGTATTGACATGAAGTGGCGGGTGCAAGGGTACGCCAATGATGAGGCCTGTACTTAGTAAAAGATATATGACATGCTATTCAAATTACAGCAAAAATGTGATGTAAAAGGGGGTGCAAAAGTGTTGCAGCAGTACACTAGGCTGCTATACCTATACAAGTGGAGACACAAAGGGGTACTCGAGATGTGTACGATGCCTACAGTGAGTGCAATGTGGCTATGGAGTTATGCAATATAGGTATGTAGTAAATGTACCAAATACTACATTTAAAGTGAAATAAATGCAACAATGGAAGATATGCATTATGTGAAATGGTAAAATAATGGGAAACAACAGGTTACAAGGTATAGAAGGCTATAGTAGCCTTATGGCTGTTGTGCTGCTAAAGCACAGGAAACTACAGCGGATATAACAGGGCAATGGGGGACTGCAGTGAAATGGTGATACCTACTGTCATGCGACAAATCAAAGATTCTGATTGCAAACAAGATAGAAACTTAAATATGATGTAAATAGTGCATGAGCACATATGGCAAGGGACGCCTCTGCGTTTGACAAGCTGTAAAAGTCTAGCTATCTAAACAACTTTTGCATATAAAAGCAATCAACAGATCTCAGGAATGATGGCAGCACATGACTATACTATCAACAACAGGACATGAGATAATACCATATTCATAGCAGAAATCTAAAAAAAAAAAAAACAAACCTGAGTATGAAGCGGGAGCACACTTAACCTTGCTCAACAGGAAACATGTAAAAAAAAATGATTGAACATCAGGGTGCCTGGTTACTATCTCAATAATGAAGAATGCTGGAACTTCAGGCCTGAACTTGGATGTTGTGCCCAACCAAACCTAATTGCTGTGAGCAAGGCTAAATTACAAGTGTCACTTGGCAAAGTGCAGGTAGTTATATTGAAGTTGATGCAGCTAGAAAAATGTACACAGATGTATTGCACCAATGGGATTATAAATGTCACAAATAAACCTATGAGTGCAAAATGAGGTCAATTTCTAATGAAAATCTTTGTTCAACCAGAAGATTCAGGAATATACAACGAATAGATATGATCATGAGAGGCAAGAACGACATTCTATTTTAAAATGTAAATGCACAAATCAATCCTAATCATCAATTACCAATGAATCTGTCAGATTAATCTTAGTGGGCTATCCAAAGAATCTGGCTCTACTGTTATTTCCTTACTCTCTCTTACATATACTGACCATACTAACATGAGGGAGTTGAACATACAACAGGGTAAGTAATACCCCTTTTACAGGACATGTTACATAAAGAAGCGATGGATGGCATGAAACTGTAGATAACAAGAAATAATGTTTGACATCATGATGGTGTGTGAAGATATATGTATCACTGTGAATAGTGCAACAGAGATGGGGGTGAGTGATAATGGACGATAGGGATGACGGATCCCTTATACACCTTTAACTCAAGCCAGGAACGATCAATCAATAGAATGCTATGCTGAATCAGCTCAGCTAGATTGAATCAATGTTACTGAAATCACTATCCTCCACAGAATAACATCCGATGAAAGGAGTTTCCAAAGTATCGTTCAGAGGCTTTGAACCAAGAGAATCTATTGCTGGCTGAATGGATGTATTACAATAGGTCAAGACAGAGCGTGAAATTGAACATGCATTTGAAATTGAATAGTAACGCGAGGTCAATCTGGAAGAGCCTCAGATACAACAAATGCGTCGTGCTGCAAATTTTACCATATCATCTGATGAAAGACATAATTTCGGTTCAAGATAAACAAAGAAATATGATCAATAAAAATATTGGGAACAAAATAAATACCGCAATGAACACGTAGAAATGCTGAATAAATGCCTTTGAATGGTATACCAGAAATTCAAAATGAGAAATTGGCAAAAAGAAATGCTGAAATCAAGAAAAAAAAGAAAAAGAAAAATGAAATAAGAAATAAAAATAAAAAAAGATGTAGGAATATATTCATCCCTGTGATTTTGCAACATGCAGGTCGATTCTGCTATATGCAGATTGACACTGCAGATTGTGCATCTAATGAAATAGGAAATAAAAGCAATAAACTACGCAAAATTGAAATAAAGGGATTTTCTGGATAAAGAGAGAGAAAAAAAAGAAAAAAAAACTATAGAAAATAAAAGGGGAACCAGAAATTGAGCTAGAGAGGATGTTTAGGTAAGGGACAAAGGAATGAACAGACTCGTTTATGCTATAGCAGAGCATAAGCGAGTGTTATAGTGAAATTAGATGCTTATAAACTCACGTTCATGTTGTGGTAGAGCCTAAATGCACATTTGCAACAAAGATCAAGAAGTAGAAGCATGTGTTTACACTACAGTCGGATGTAAACATTGGCTATGAAGATTGCTAAAGGGAAAGAAAAAAAAAATTTGAACGAAAACTAAATATATATGCATATACATAATAGAGATATCACAACCATGACAAAATACAATGGAATTGATGGTAGATCAAAGGAATTTCTAAGATAAGCAGAGATTTAGAGGTCGTAAACTGAAATAGGGATGAAAGAGGAGGGACATTTACTTACCTGTAGCTCTATTGATATTCGTCCAACCTCTATCGTTATTGTTGGAGCTGAGAACTCTCCTGGCCGATCAGAAGAGAGGCAGAGAAAAGAATCGATGCCTCAAGGGGCTTGGAGGCTATGGTGGGGCTGATCCGTAGCAGAGGGTCAATCCCGTAATAGGCTTTGATCTTCTGGTTGCTTGGAGACAGTAAACACCAGATAGTATGGATTATTCGCCCGATCAAATGTTGATGCTTCTTCCGATGGAAACAAACGAGGTATGCCAAATGAGGGTTTTGTTGCGTGAGCCTCGAGGGTTGCTGCGTGAAGGTGGTTGATGAATGAAAATCGATGGAAATGGATGATGGGTTAGAAGAGAACTCAATCTTTCCAAAGCCAAGTTGATGGGTGTTAGAAAGCAAATGGATGATGTCGATAATGGGATCCCGAGTGTGAGGAATGGCTCCCCTTTTAAAGAAGAAGGAGAAAGCTCCAGAAGAGCTTCCGTTAGAGATAAAGAGTGGGTGCAGATGGTTGTTACGGATCCATGGACGAGGATGGGGACTGGGGTTTCATTGGCGATGAAGGGCTTAGGGAGGAGGAGATGGAGAATTCGGTGATGAAGGAGAGAGTGGTAGAGGGTTCTGGAAGAAAGGGGGGCGATGGAGCGAGAATGGGGAGAGAGAGTCCGATAAAGCCCCTGAAGATATTCGTTGAAGAAACTTTTTTTTCAAAAGAGTGCCCCCCTTTTAAAAGTATTTTCAGAAAGATGGTTTCAGTTAAAAAGATGTTTTTTCAAAAGGGAGGTCTTCAAAATTATTTTTTCTTTTTCTATTTTTTTATTTTTTTGTTCTTTTCTTCATTTTCTATATTTTTTTGGATGTTTTGGAATAAAACCTTAAGATTTACGGGAAAATAAAGATTTAAAACTAATTTTTTGTAATTTTGAGAAATATTTACAAAAGAGGGTTTTTCTGATAATTCAAGGCTATTTTGGGGAAATATCTTTAGAAAATGAGTTTGGACCCAAGTTTTTGAGAAAATATTTGAGTTTTAAACCTTGAATCAAGGAATATAACCCAATGGATCCAAATGGATACCGAACGAACTTGTCTGAGCTTTTCGAAAGTTATTTCGGTAATTTTGAGAATTTGATTTAAAAATTGGACAATGAAGCTCAGATTTTGAATCTTTTATCTGGATCGGGATCTGAAATTGAGTCAGATATGTAAAATGAATTTAATTTTAGCAAAATTTGAGAAATAAAATAGAATTTAGATTTAAAACTGACTCAATTACTCAGAAAAATGGGGTCAGGGGCAAAAAGGGAATATTTATAAGATTTTGAAAATTTTGGGGTGTTTACATCCTCCTTGCAGCTGACGCCCTCCATTGCTCCCTATACAGCAACCTTCAATCTGGTAGCAGCAGCACACTATCATCATCAACTCTCTTCTAACTCCACTGCACACCTTCAGCCACGTCTCCAAGACCACCTCCAGCCGGTTCAGCACCAGCCTCTTTTGGTCAATCTCAGCAAACACCAAGGCGATCCCCTTTGGCCTTTGCTTCAACCGATCCAAGGTAATAACCTACTCTTTGCTTACATTATATATCACTTTTATCAATATATGCTGAGTAGGTCTGACCATCGTCTATTGAAATGAGGGATCTAACATAAGGTTCATTCAAAACTCAGATTTGAGATTATATGTTTCTGAGTTTAAAATCATAGAAGATAGGGGATGTTTTTGTGTAGGTCATATGAACGAGATGATTAATCCAATTCGATGGATTAGGTCCCTCTTTTCAAACGGCCAAAATCAATGAAGTGTTTCATGCCTTCCTAATATTTTTTTTCTTTTTTTTTATGTTTTATCATCATCATGCAGATCTTATGTTTCCTTCACATTTAACGTTGCATTTAGTTTTGTTTCTTAGTTTACTAGTTGTTTAGCTTAGTTCTATTAATAGTTGATGATTAGTTCATTGGTTTTAGATTCACATGCAGAATTCAGTTGTTATTGCATGTGTATATTTTCATTCAAAAATTCTGAAACATTTGTGGTAGTTATATTGTCGTGTCTGTGATATCCTTCCAAAATTTTGAATTAATTCAGGTTCTATAACTCCATCAAAAAAATTAAACACTGAGACGGGTTTTAACCCTATGGAAGCTCCAGATTTCTTCTTTAGCAGACATGAAGACTTGAAATCTCCCCCATGGAAGATCCGATTCAGCCCCCAAAAAATACATTGGATCCCTGTTAAAACCTATTGTTTTCCAGTATTTTCCTAGATTTTTCTAAGGATATTTGGTTCCTGACAAAAATCAAAATTTTCAGACCCTTGTGAAAATCTCAATTTCTCCTTGTCAGGGTCTAGACTGACGTTAATCGGCTGTGACGCTTCAATCCGTAGGTCAAATGTCAAAACTTACAACAGTGGAGTTGTTCCTAGTAAACTCCTCTATCATTTCCTAGAATTTTAAAATTTTTAGGGTTCGGATTCCCAGTTTTCCAAATTTTACAAATTCACCATTGAATTCCCTGTTAGATAGATTTTATCAGAAGTAGAGGTCTGATAAACCTCTGTGTCCATCCAAACCGTTCATCTAATCCCAAAATAGTCAAAAAATGATTCTTTTTTATGTTTGTCAGGGACATTCTCCCAAAATTTCAGTCATTTTTTTCTACTGTTTGCTATTTTTCTCATAATATTTCCCGAAACCTGACAGTCTGCCCTAAGTTCTAGAGTCACCGGATTCCGATCTGACTTGCCGGAGCTGTCAAGCTCCGACCATAGGTCAAAACCAGAATTTGTAAAAGGAAAAAATATTTTCCTAACTGTCCTTTGTTATCCCATAAAATTTGGGGGATTTCTATGGTAGTTTAGTACTTGAAATTCAGTTTAGATTTAGAGTTTTAGGCAAAATCTTGATTTTTAGGTTTTTTAGTTAATTTTCATATTAAAAAAATATTTAAAATATAGATTTTTGAGTTTCATTCTATTTTTAGAGTTAGTCTAGGTGTCCATACCGAATTTGAGCCAATTTCAAGCTGATTTGCCTTTTGAGTTAGTTCATTTTTAAAATCAAAGGCAAAACTCACGTGAAAGTCAAGTTAAATTTGATATTTTGTGATATTTTTGCCATTTTAAGGTTTTTATCATGTAAATAAGCATATAGTATCATATTAGGGTTAATTTCAATATCATTTGCATTTCACATTTCAACTTTTTGCAAAATTTATTTCAGAAAACCCTGATTTCAAGGCCATAGTCTTGTTATCAGGGGCATTTTGGTCATTTTGACCTCAAATTCGAAATTCCAATCTTTAATTTTCTAAGTTTTCATGCATATCATCATATTGCATCATCTTATGTTTAATTCTATTTTATTTGATTTTCAAATTTCCAAATTTTACAAAAATTCTCTCAAAAAACCCTGATTTCAAGGTCATCAAGGGTATTTTGGTCATTTTTACTTCAATTTCGAATTTCCAAGTTTATTTTTGAATTTTATTACTTATTTATCATGTTTATATCAAAGGGGGTATGAATTAGGGTTTATATCTAAATAATATTCGATAATTTTCAATATTTTCGGATAAATCCAGATAAACCTACATTTATGTGCTAACTTGTTTTCTAGTTTTGCAGGAACATTCAAGAAGAAGACTTTCATTTATTTACTTTATTCAATTCAATGTAATATCAAAGTTATATTATTTGGAATAAGATTTATATTTTCTGCATAGAATAGGACTGCATTGCATATAGTTTAATTTCTGCAAATTTCAATATCTGATGTATCATTCATGCACATTTTTCCAAATCCACTATGGTTGATACGAATGACACATGCACAAGCTCTTAGGGAGTTCACAAAATCTGTGGAATTAGTAGTTTTGGCCATAGTCAGAATACGAAGGAAACCCAGATTTGTGATCTTCGTATTAGCCACATTCAACCTACACTCTTAGGCTAATTTAAAAAATGCACTGCATTTCTCAAAATTTCAAAAGGATTTTCCTAATTTCTCAAAGAATTATCTTTCAAATTCATATTCATTCATTAAATTTACATCATTTTCAAACTCATTTCCCAATTCCATTTCAGAGAAATCGACTTTCTCAGAACTTTCTAAGTCTTTCTCAAGATTTGATTGTCTCAAAAACTCTGAATTTTCAAAGGATATTTCAAGTATTTTCCAAGTTCAAATCATAATTTTCTAATGTTTTAACATTTTCAACTTCAAGTTTCAAAGTTCTAAAATCAATTTTCTCAAAATCCTTGAGTTATTTCTGAAATTGGTTTTCTCAGAATTCTCAAATCTCTTTTGGAAATCGATTTTCATTTCAAAAGCAATCTAAATCTCAAAAATCGATTTTTCAAAGTTAAAATTTTCCTAAGAATCCATTTTCTAATGCAATTCCTCATTTCCAATGAAATTCATAATTTTCCCAGAATCATCACTTTTTCCAAGTATTTCCAAGCATATTTCAACATTCTAAGCAAACATCATATTTCTCAAACTTATATCTTTTCAAAATTCCATAGCACTCTGTGCATTCTAGGAAAATAGAACATGATTTAGATATTTGAGTCAATTCAAAGCACACAATTGATCCTTGGTTCGATTACCTCTAGTAAAGGTGCCAGGAACAGTCGAATCTCGTACCGACAGGCGGATCCCATTCCACGGAATTTTTCCGCAAATTTTCAAAACGGAGGCGAGTAATTTTCAAAAACCATTTTCAAAACTTTGGTCAAGTTTGACTCGGAGAATCGTTCCTCTCTCTCGCAGAGGGAGGGAAAAAATTTTGCGATGATAACAAAGAGGAAGAGGAATTGGCCTACCTTGAGGGATGGAGGAGGAGTGCTTCTTCTTCTTCACCTCAGCCACCAAACAAGAGCCAAAGAGGAGGAGTGCTTGAGAGAGGGATTATTTTTTTTCTTCTTTGGAAACTCACCCCCCCCATGGGGGCTATTTATAATGTTAAATGGGGGCACTTTGGGCATTGTATATTTAAGATATTTTTAAGCCCTAGGGCTGATGTGGCAAGAGGCTCACATGGGGAGGGGTTGGTGCCAACCCCATGTGGGTATTTAAGAATTTTCAAATGGGCAACAATGCCCTTTTGCAAAAGTTTTTGACATATGGCACCCCCTTGCAAGTAGGTGCCCATGTGTGTCTTTTTCAAATTTTATAGATGGGTAAAATGGGCATTTGATTGCAATTTTGACACATGGCATCACCTTGCAAGTGATTCTTATGTGTGTTTTTTAAAACCAAAAAGGGATTTTTAAAAGTAGATTTAAAAATAAATTTGGTTTGATTTTGAAATTTTCGAGTGGCGCCCCCTTCTTTGAAAATGCATTTTTAATTTTTTATTTTAAAATCAAGATGAAAAGTGAAATAAAATATGAAAAATAAAAGAAGGAATTTGGAAATAATTGGATTCAAAAATCTAATTTTGATTTTTGAATTTCAAATTGGGTTAAAATCAGATCCAGATTGAATTTTGAATTTTTTTTATAAAATATTGGATTTGGATTTGGAATTCAAAGATTATTTTTGAAATTGAGATAAAAATTGGATTTTGATTTTGAATTTAAAATCCCCAAATTGATTTTGAATAAAAATTGGATTTTGAAACTGGGTCTGGATCCATTTTGATATTTTAAAATCCAGATTGAATTACAAATTGAATCTATGGTATTTTTCAAAAGATTTTTGCAAAATGATGGATTTGAATTTGAAATTCAAGAATCGATTTTGAAATTAGGGTAAAAATTGAATTTTGAAAGGGATCTGGATCCGAGGTTTTGAAAAAGAATGGATCTGGATCTCAATTTGAAAGAAATTGGTTTGAAAATGGGAATCGAATCCTGAATATGGATTTCTGAAGAATTGAAATGCAAAACCCCAAATTTATGATGAAAATTGAGATTTTGGATTTGGATCTTGGATTCAACTCAGAGAATGGAATTGGACCTTGGATCTGGACTTGGATCCAAGAAATAAATTTGGATCTCAGATGTCAGGAGAATTTGAGTTCAGAAATTGATTCGATTAACCTTCTGAATGGATCAAAAGGTGGATCCAGACTCAAATGGATATGAAATGATTAATTGGATCCCGGATATCCCATGAGATATTCTAGGTTAAAAAGTATAGATTGGACTCTAGATATGGATTTCTGAATGAATCAGATAAAAAATCTAGGTTCGAGATAGAAATTGGACACCAGATCCAATATTTGATCCACTATCCAAATTGAAATGGATTGGATCTCTGATATTGATGAAATATTAAATGAAGGAATTGATTCGAGTCTGAATTTCGGACTTGCCCCAGTTCAAAAATTGTTAGAAACAATATTCTAAAGAAATTTTTATTTTTTTGTTTTTGCCCTACAGGGATAGAAACACGGTACTAGACTGGTTTGAACTGAACAGGATTAGAATGAACTGAATTAGAAGTCAATTATACTTAGGTGAACTAAATTCAAAGCTAAAACACTAGCTCAACCAGCTGGGGTTAGTTCAATTTGGACCGAATCGAGCTTAAATGAGCTTAAATGAGCTGAAACAAAGGTCCGAGTGTGTAAAAAGTGACTTTGAACTGGAACAGGACCATTCAAACTCTTGATGAACTTAGATTAGACTCTCGGGGATAGGATCTACTGGATTTGGCTGACTCGATGATAGTCTGGCTGAAATTCAAGCCAAAAAATGAGCTTATTTTGCCTGAAATGAACTGAATTTAGTTCGAATGAACTGACACAGCTCATTCGTAGGCTTAGTGGTGCTAGAAATGACTGACATTTTAACTCTTCTGAACTTAGAATATGCTTGGCTATGACAGACAGACGAAGGGCTAAGGGTGACTCGGGGACAAAATGGTAATTTTATTGTCAAAATAGGGTAAAGTGGCCTCCTCTAGACTGGATAAACCTAGGGGTGAAACTCGACACTGCCCTGCAGGGGTTTGGTATCTAAGAAAAAGAATGTCTGGAATGAATTTTAAAAATTTAGGGTGTTTACAGATGCCCCTCTTTGCTGCTAAGGCGGTTGAAAGCCGAGCTTAGCAGCAAAGAAAAATACAGCAAATTTCAAAAATAAAATGCCCCAGTTAGAAAGATCTGACTGGGTAGGAAAGAATTGATTATGAAAATGATCATCATGAAGTGAGGTCGCAAAAGGTGAGAAAATAAAATTCTCTAAAGCTTGAAAAGGGGAGATTTATAAAAGATAGGTCACGCGATTAAGACAAAATAAGCTTTTAAAATGGATTTTTTGTAAAAAATTCAAGTTTTAGCCCTTAACCTGGATGGGACGAAAATACCTTACAGAATGAGGCTCAGGTTTAACCCTTATCTGAACGGAGAGAAAAATACCTCATGAAATGAAGCTCAGGTTTGACCCTTACCTGGACGGGGAAAAAAATACCTCATGAAATGAGGCTTAGGTTTGACCCTCACCTGAACGAGGGAAAAATACCTCATGAAATGAGACTCAGGTTTGACTTTTACCTGAACAGGGAGAAAATATCTCATGAAATGAGGCTTAGGTTTGACACTTACCTGGACGGGGAGAAAATACCCCATGAAATGAGGCTCAGGTATAATCCTTAACCTGAACGGATATGAAAAAATAATGGGATCCTCGAATAAAGAAACCTTGATGGGACTTCCAGATTTTGCACAAAGAATCTGAAAGGGGTTGCAAAAGGCAGGAAAAATGGGGGTCCCTAAAGCTTGAAAAGGGATTGAATGAGGCATCTCATGACTGAGACTAAAATTAGCTTTTGAAATGACCTTTTGCAGAAAATTGGGCTCAACCTAGAACCTGAAAATAACTGTCCATGGTAGGACAGTGGGGAAAGCAAGAAAATGTGCGGATCTGAGAGCCCAAGTGCTCAGACCAAACAGAAGGAAAGGACCTTGAAAACTTCGATTATCAAGTCCTAAAAAGGGATAAATGGGGCGTGAGGATAAATCAAAAGGAAATCAAGTTCTTATTTCATGTCAGGATAGCCAGGAAATATTACCAATAGGATAAAACTTTAGCTAATTCAAATGTTGAAAATATGCACATATATGCAAAAGATATTTCCTCTTTTACCTAGAGTATTTCCTCCAACGAGGTCAACTCCATTGATTCAAAGGTCAAAATTGAATTTTATTGTTGTTGGGTTTCTTCAAGGAGGCTATCCATTTCCTTGATATGAAAAGAGAGGAATGGTTCTCAACTTCATAAAAGCAAATGATGAAAAGACAATAATGAAAGAATTTCGCATAAGTAAAGATGATTTCTAACAATTTCGGCAGTTTGATACCTAGGGTTTTCCCATGATGATCTTTTTTGGCCTTCTTGATGACACTGGTGAACCAGATCAACTATGATGTCCTTGTTGCCATTCACATTCAATGAGGGAGTAGGGGGTTGCATGGTTTGCTGGTTGTGATTGTTTAAGCTTAACTCCTTCTGTTTTGTTTTTTTATGCTTTGTTTCTCCATCTGGTCCTAGGTCCAACTCTCGTTGGTTGGTCTAGGTGTCTTCTGTTTTTGGCAATGTTATTAGAATTCTCACTCTCTAAACATGACAGAGAGAGATAATTTATGTTGTGGATGTAGGTTCAAAATAATTGAACCACGTAAATAGCTGTGTATGTGTGTTTGATCCTTTCTTTAGCTCATAATTTTA
The DNA here is from genome assembly GCF_984573655.1 of Nuphar pumila. NCBI lineage: Eukaryota > Viridiplantae > Streptophyta > Magnoliopsida > Nymphaeales > Nymphaeaceae > Nuphar > Nuphar pumila. The sequence goes on from NC_143264.1 coordinate 25,194,586, forward strand.
CATATGAACTTTAGACATAGAAATTGAGCTCTCTTAGGGTTTGGAGAGAAGTTCGGCTTATCAAACTTCAACTTGGAAATATTTCAAAGCTTCCCTGAAAGAACACGTCACATTCTCCTTCAACTCGGAGATTATTAAAGTTTTTCTTGTCCCCAGAGATTAGATTGATGGTATTGTCTCTTTGATTGAAAATCTTTTGATGATAACATGAATCAAATATCCTTTAGGGTTTGTCGAGAGGTTCATCACATCAACCTTCAATTTGGCGATGATCTGAACTTTCCCTAGAAGGATACGTCACATGCTCCTTCAACTTGGAGATGATCTGAATCTTCTTTGTCCCTAGGAGTTTAACTCACCTATCAACCTTCAACTTGGTGATGATTGAGAGATCATTTTTGCAGATAATTAATTATGCTTGCCTTATTAAGAAAATTGAGTGAATTCTCAGGATATCTCCACTGCCTCATTGCCATAAGAATTGTCTTTAAAATGCGCCATAGCTATGATCAATATCAATTCATTTCTGGCTTTTCAAAATCATTAAATTTTTTATTTTCCAATCATATCAAGGATTTTTCTTCATCCTTTTGGTTGACCAATAGAAAAAGTTTTGAATTTTGATCTTTTTCGCAGAAAGTTTTATCTTTTGGAAAAGAATACTGAAAGTAATTTGAGGTGATTCTCTTGTGTAGTGAAATTTTGAAATCAACAAATAGTTTTAATAGCAAATTGGTAAAATGTCATGGAGTCTCTAGTGAAAGAATTACCTGATGTCAAATTAATAAATCCACGGCTAGAAATTACTTCTCTTTTTCCCAAGAGAAGTTCAGGTTTAACCTTTGACCTGAATGGGGCAGTGAAAAATACTCCTCTTTTCCCTAAAGATGAGGTGTTTGCAAAATGGAACTTTCGAAGAGAAATTAAGTTTTCATCAAAAATTCCCTAATCTTAGGCTTCTCTTATGGAAAGGCGGCCAGAAATGGAGTAAAAAATTATCATGGAAGAGTGAGTCCATCATACTCTTCTTGGAAAGAGGATCCTCTATGATGAGGAGGCCAAAATGAAATACCATAGAAGAGTGAGTCCACCACACTCTTCCTGGAAAGAGGATCCTTTATGACGGGGAGGCCAAAATGAAAAATTGGGGGGGCACAAAAGAAAATGAGCTTTTGTCGAAGCTCTCCCTGAAAAGGGTTTCTTTGTATAAAATAAGAATTATTATTTTGCAAACAGTTCATAAAGAAATGAGTCCCTTCAAACTCTCCCTGAAAATAGGGTTCTTGCGAACGAAAGAAAAGAAATGGGTTGCCTGAGAGGAACAAGCTCCCTCGAACTCTTCCTGTAAGAAATGGTCATTTGCAAGTGAAAATGATTGATTGAGATATTGGGCCAACTTGAAAATGGGTTTATCTTAAAGGTTGAAGGACCATTATTGGCAATATTGCAAATCCGAAGTTTTGAAAAAAATGACTGAAATTGATAAAATTATAACTCAAAGGTTGGAGAAAATGATTGAAATTGACAAAATTGTAATCCGAAGGTTGGAGAAAAATGACTAAAATTGATAAAATTATAACCCTAAGGTTGGAAAATATTTTAGAATTGACAACTCGAAGGTCTGACTGTAAAAACATGGCATTAAGCATGAAGTTAAACTTGAAAGTTTGACCAACTCAAAAGCTAGATTTTGGAGAAAAGTATTCCATCTGAGGATTGCATCTTTGAAAATTGCCAGTGCAAGGACTGAGTTTTTAGAAAAAAAAGGGTTTGATCTAAGATAAAAAAACTTTGGAAAATGACCAGTGTTGGGACTGGTTTTGGAAAATGATTTGACCCATGACCAAAAATTTTGAAAACGACCAGTTCAAGGACTGGGTTTCGAAATTGGTTCGATCTAAGGTCGACAATTTTGAAAATGACTAGTGCTGGGACTGGGTTTAGAAAAGATTCGATCTATGATCGAAAATTTTAAAAATGATCAGTACGAGGACTGGGTCTTAAAAAATGGTTCGATCTAAGATTGAAAATTTTGAAAATGACCAGTGTTGGGACTGGGTTTCAAAAAATGGTTCGATCTAAAATTGGATACTTTGAAAATGGTTCGATCTAAGATAAAAATTTTTGAAAATGACCAGTACGAGGACTAGGTCTTAAAAAAAATGGTTCGATCTAAAATCGAAAATTTTGAAAATGACTATTGCTAGGACTGGGTTTTTGAAAAATGGTTTGATCTAAGATCAGATACTTTGAAAATAATTTGATCTAAGATCGAAAATTTTGAAAATGACCAGTATAAGGACTAGGCCTTGAGAATGGTTCGATCTAAGATCAAATTTTTTGAAAATGATGAGTACGAGGACAAGGCCTTGAAAATGATTCGATCTAAGATCAAATTTTTTGAAAATAACCAGTGCGAGGACTAGATTTTGGAAATGGGGTCGACCTAGTGATCGAAATTTTGAAAATAACCAATGTGAGGACTGGTTTTCAGAAGAGGATTCGATCTGAGATTGAAAATTTTGAGAAAAATCAGTATTATAAACTGAATCTGGAAGCTACCAATTTTTTGAAGACTTCTGATGATTAAGATGAGAGCTTCATGAAAATTCTTGATCCAAGATAGTTCATGATTTGAACAGAGTCGCCTTGTTTGTGTGGCATGATTTCAGGATTATCCCTTATCTTGAATGGGAATGAAAAGAAACTGATCAAGATATGATAAAAATAGACAGTGAGAGAACCTCTCAATCCTGTATGAGCACAGGATGTTATGGGTGAAAACAATGTTTCAGGATTGTCCCTTATCTTGAATGGGATAAAAGAGGAAATTGATGAAGAATTTTTATTTGAATTTTCCCTACATATAGAAATTTTGAAGTAAATTGATCTTCCATAAAAGATGCTTCAATGTAGAAGAGAAGAAGGTTGGAAATAAAAGATCATTGTTTATTGAAGAAGACTCTTTGAAGGATACAAAGGATAGAATAAACATCTTAGGTGTAAAATTTCTTTAAATGTAAGGCATTGATAGGATCTGGCAACTCCACTCCATCTGCATTTATCAGATGGTACGAATTGCGGGGTAACGCTTCCTTAACCACGCAAGGGCCTTCCCAATTTGGTGACCATTTTCCACGCGAATGGTGCTTGAGATGAGCCATTGATCTGAGGACCAGATCATTAACTCGAAATCTTCTCTCGATGACAGATTTAGTATAATGTCTGGCTATTCTCTGACGATAAGATTGAGCATGTTCGGCTGCCTTGAGCCTTCTTTCATCCAATAGATCAAGTTGTACCAACTTTTATTGCTAATACTGATTAAGCGGCAATTCTAAGAGTGACGCAAATTTAAGGGCAAGTTTTTGAATATGGAGAGGCAACACCACCTCAGTCCCATAGACAAGCTCTGAAGGAGTAGCATTGACTGGAGTTTGAATGGTAGTTTGGTATGCCCAGAGGGCATCATGGATTTTCTCGTGCCAATCACGACCCGTTTTCATGGTTCTTTCTAAAAAGCGAATCAAGATCTTGTTGGTGGCTTCTGCCTGACCATTTCCTTGAGGTTAATAGGGGGCTGAAAAATGATGATGGATCCTGAATTTTGAAAAAAAGATCTTCATAATCTCATTCTTGAAATGGATACCATTGTCTGAAACAATGTCATGCGGTATGCCAAAATGACAAAGAATGTTTTTGTGAATGAAGGAGACCACATGGAGGCCTTCTACTATACGCAGTGGTGACAACTTCAACCCATTTTGTAAAATACTCTGTGGCGGCAAGAAAATATTTGTGGTCATTGGAAGTAGAAGGAGTGATTGGGCCCACGACATCGAAAGCCCATATAGAAAATGGCCATGGAGAAACAACGGATTGCAGATATACGACAGGTGCATGAATGGAAGGTGCATGCATTTGACATTTGATGCACTTCTTTACAAATCGGTACAATCTTGTTGCATGGTCTTTCAGTAGTACCTGTAAACACCCCAAAAATTTTAGGTCCATTCCAGATAATCTTTTCGTAGATGCCAAACCCCTACAGGGCAACATAGAGTCTCACCCCTAGGTTTATCCCAGTCCAGAGGTCAATTTTCTCCAATTTGATAATAAAATTATCATTTTGCCCTTAAGTCACCCTTAGCCCTTCGTCTGTCCAGCGTAGCCAAGCACACTCTAAAGTTTAGAAGAATTAGAAGGTCATTCACTTCTAACTCCCCTGAGCTCACAATGAGTAATGTCAATCCATTTCAGCTAAATTTAGTTTATTTCAGGCGAAGTGAGCTTATTTTTAGCTCAAATTTCAATCAGACTATGCTCAAGTCAGCCAAATCCAGTAGATCCTATCCTCAGGAGTCTAATTTAAGTTCATCAAGAGTTTGAATGGTTCAGTTTCAGTTCAAAGTCACTTTTCACACACTTGGATTTTTGTTTTAGCTTATTTAAGCTCATTTAAGCTTATTTGAGCTTAATTTAGTCCAAATTGAGCTAACCTCAGTTGGTTGAGCTAGTGTCTTAACTCTGAATTTAGTTCACCTCAGTATAAATAACTTTTGATTCAGTTCATTCCAGTCCTGTCCAGTTTTAAATTAGTTCAAACCAGTCTAGTACCGTGTTTCTACCGCTGCAGGGCGAAAACAAAAAAAATAAAATTTGCTCAGGACATTGTTTCTGACATTTTTTCTAAACTTGAACAAGTCCCAATTCAGACTCGGATCAATTCCTTCATCCAATATCTTATCAATATCTGAGATCCAATCCATTTCAATTCAGATATTGGATCCAATACTGGATTTGGTGTCTAAATTTCATCCCGGGCCTGGATTTTTCATCTAATTCATTCAGAAATCCATATCCTGAGTCCAATTAACCATTTTGGATCCATTTCAGTCTCGATCCACCTTCTGATCCGTTCAAAAGGTTTTATTGAATCAATTTCTGAACTCAGATTCATCTAACATCTGAGATCCAATTTCACTTCTTGGATTATGATCTAGACCCAAGATCCAATCCTATTCCCTGAACTAGATCCAAGATCCAAACCCAGATCCCAAATCTCATCATGAATTTGGGTTTTTCATTTCAATTTTCAGAAATCCAAATTTAGGGTTTGATTACCATTTCAGACCAATTTCCTCCAATCGAGGTCCAGATCCAATTTTATTCAAAACCTCGAATCCAGATCCTTTTCAAAATTCAATTTTATTCTAAATTCAAAATCAATTCTCGAAATTCAAATCCATCATTTTGTGAAAATCTTTTGAAAAATTCCCTGGATCCAATTCATAATTCAATCTGGATTTCAAAATATTAGAATGGATCCAGATCCAAATTCAAAATCCAATTTTTATTCAGAATCAATTCTTGGATTTCAAATTCAAAATCAAAACCCAATTTTTATTCCAATTCCAAGAATAATTCTTGAATTTCAAAACCAAATTCAATATTTTCACAAAATTTCTTAAAATTCAATTTGGATCCAGTTTTAACTCAAATTTGGATTTCGAAAATCAAATTTGATCTTGGATCCAATTCAAATGCGTTATTTTCAAATTCTCCTTTTATCATTCATCTTTTTTAATTATATTTTTAAACCTTTCAAAATCAAAGCAAAAAAATTATTGTTTTCAAATAAGGGGTGCCCCTTGGCATTTTAAAAAACATACCAAATTCATTTTTAAATCCACTTTTAAAAACCCCGTTTTGCTTTTAAAAACACACATGAGCATCACTTGCAAGGTGATGCCATGTGTCAAAGTTTTAACTAAATACCCCTTTTACTCATTTATAAAATTTGAAAAAGACACACATGGGCATCCACTTGCAAGGCAGTGCCATGTGTCAAAAATCTTTGCAAAATGGCATTTTTGCCCATTTGAAAAACCTCAAATTATCCACATGGGGTTGGCGCCAACTTTGGGACCTCTTAGATTGCCACCTCAGCCTATTCCAACTGATTTTGAGCTTTGGGGATGCTCATATTGCCACTAAGCTCAACTATAAATAGACCCCTTAGGGGGGTCTATTTCGATAAGTTGAAAAGGCCGGAGAAGGAGAAAAGATTGAGAATTCCTTTAAGATTGAGAATTTTCTCTTTATCCACCTCTCCCTCTCTCTCTCCTTGCTTGGGGTTTACTCCAATTTGGAGAAGCATCCAGCCCTCTTCTTCAACCCTCTTCAGCCAAGGTAAGTTCTCTTCCCTTCTTTCAATTGATTTTTCATGTTTTTAGAAAAATTCTCTAAGTGTCGCCCCTTCTTCTTTCAATTTCTTTTTAATTTCATAAGTAACAAGGCAGATCTGTTTCATTTTTGTATTAATTATGAATCCATATTTTTTGATCCATTCAATTTACTATTTGATTCAAACAATTTCATTTTAGCCATTAGAATTATGAGATTTGATCTTCTATAGGTCAAATTTCATATTCAATGGGCCATATTAATTTTGATTTGTGCCTCAACACTTTGATTATGTTTATGAATGCATTATGTCTTAGTTTTTCATTATCCATGCATTCATTCATGATCTGGAGCATTAGATATCATGTTTGATTATTCATGCATATATAATTTGCTTTTATCATGTTCAAATGTCTTCAGTCCAAATTTTCAATTCTAGACCATTTTTAGATCTATTAATTTATCTATAATTAGAGCTCATTTTAATCTAAAATTTTTATTGCAACTTTATGCATATGTTTTTAGGATCTCTACCAAAAATCAGATCATTCTGAGGTCGTTTGACCCACTTTAAAAAATGAGTTTCAGAACCTATTATTCTGCACCGTCAGGATTTTAGCAAAATTAGGACCGACTTGCCAGAGTGATATCTCCCTAACCAGAGATGATCTCTTCGATCCGTAAAAAGTGGTGTCTCCAAGATTGAATATAGTTTATTCATGCACAATTTTAGTAATTTCTATTTTATTTTGATTAAATACCAGAACCTTGTATTCTGATTCTGTATGGATAATTATGTATGTATTTTGATTCCGGCCCCATATTATAGGTGTTGCACTCTTTCAGCAAATCATCATTCAATTTGCGGCATCCTTTCAGCAAATGGCTATTCGATTTATGCAAATCGTTATTCGATTTGCATAAATCACAATTGATTTGTGCAAATCATTATCTTGATTTATAGTCAGCAATTTGTTATTCGATTTACACAAATCACAATTCAATTTGTACAAATCGTTATCTCAATTTGAAGTCAGTAAGTCGCTATTCGATTTGCATAAATCATTATTCAGTTTGCATAAATTGCTAATCGATTTGTGCAAATCGTTATTTGATTTACGCAAATCACAATTTGATTTGCACAAATCACAATTTGATTTGTGCAAATCGTTAATCAATTTGCGCAAATCGCAATTCGATTTATGCAAATTGTTATTCGATTTGTGTAAATTGCTACTCAAATCAGGACTAACTTGTCAGAGTGATATCTCCCTAACCGAAGATGATCTCTCTGATCCATAAAAAGTGGTGTCTTTTTAATTGAATATAGTTTATTTCTACCAATTTTTAGTGATTTATATGGTCATTTCATGTCTGATTTTGATTGAAAACCAAACCCCTATCATTTTGCATCATTTGAGTTGCACAGGTTTTAGTCCATTTTTCCAGAGTTATATCTCCCCAACAAGAGATTATTTTCCAAATATGTAAAAAAAAAAATCTTACTTTATGTGTCTAGTTTACCCATGTCAAATTTCATAAAGTTTTATGTTGATTTAATATTTCAATTATGTCAAAAACCAGGACTAGTTAAAGAATTTTAAATTTTGTAACAGGTCCATTTCCTGTTTAGAAACAGTGAATTTCCGAAGTCACCATTTCCAAACCAGGATTGATTTTCCAATTTTGTAAATTAGAGTTATTTTCTAGTTGAATTGAGCAACTTCTCCTACAAATTTGAGAGAAATTGGATTGGTTTAGCTTCTAAAACTCTAAAATTACAAAAACTTATCTGCTAAAATCCAATTCCCTATTTCTAAAATTTATGTTCTGATGTTTCAATCATATCTCGAGTTTTAAAAATGATTTTCAAGTTTTGTAAAAATGAAATATTTTCCTGATGTGTTCTTAATCCATGGATTTATTTTCAGTTCAATTTGAGTTGTTTTTCACCTTTATTCACCTGAAATACTCTGACAGGGTCTGTTTATATATCCTGATTTTGCAAAATCCTATTTTGATTGGATAAAAAACCTAAATTCAGGTTTTTTTCTCCAATATTTTCCTGTATTTTTCGATTCTAGAGCATTTTTAAGGTCATTAGGAGTCTCCATATCAAATTTTATAAATTTCTATGATCATTTGACCCTTCATCCATTGCATTCTTCAAAATCAATATTGTAAAAAGGCATTGTTTTGTTAAAATGAAGTTAAATTTGGCATTTTAACACTTTTAAATTCAATTTTGAAACATAATTCGTGTATTTTATGAATTTAAAATATCTTTTATGAACTTAGAATGCCTTAACTTCATTTTAAAGAAATTTTGGAGTTTATTTGCCTTTTCTTTCAAATGAATTTCAATATATTTTCATAAAATCCTCAATTTCAAAGTTAAATTCATTTTAAACTCAAGTTTTAAAATGAATTTAGATGTTTTAAACCTCAATTTCTAAAATTTGAAACTCCAAAAATATATTTTCAAAATGTTTTTGCAAAGGCCATGCATCATTTGCATTTATTTTCAATTTTCCTTATTTTTGGGGCATAAAAGGTTAATTTTGATTTTTCTTTAATTTCTCAATAATTGAAGAAAATTCATAAATGCCTACATTTATTTCTAATATGTTTGCTTATTTTGTAGGATTTTATTTTATTTTTCTTCTTTTTAATTACTGTAATTAATTTAAGGGTTGTAATAATTCTATTAATGAGAATTTTATTTTATGCTTAGTTTAGAATGAATGAGCATATAAATTAATTCCATATTAATTTGTTGTATTTTATTTTTTTTTATTTTTAAATACACTATAGAAAACACGAATGGCATGTGCACCATTTAATAAAGAATAAATAAAACAAAGTAAAGTTTGTATTTACGGCCATAGTCGAAAAACGAACAATACTTAGAATTATTATTATTTATTAAATAAAATTTGACGTACATTCTTAGGTTATTTTCAAAAATCATCAATTTTTAAAATCAATTTCTCTTTTCTTCCTTTATTAGAATTTAAAATAAGAATTAATTCAAAGTATATTTGTGGCCATAGTCATGAATATATAAAAATTAATCTTGTTTTAATTCTATAAAGGCACAAAAATTATTTTATTTCTTTATTAGAATTTTAATAAAGATTAATTTAAAGTATATTTGTGGCCATAGTCATGAATATATTGAAAATTAATCTTGTTTTAATTCTATAAAGCATTAAATTCTCTTTAAAATTTAAATAATTTCTCAAAACAGTATATTCATCATTTAATATAGAATTACATCATTATTTTTCATTTTCAAAATTATTCAAAATATTTTCAATTTTAAAGTATTTTTCAAGTGATTTTCAAAATTTATTTTCCATTTTGTTTTATTTTCAAAAGAAAAGTTCAAAAACTATTTTCAAAAATGAATTTCAATTTCAAATTTAAAATCATTTACAAATTCAAAGTAGTTTCAAAATCATTTTCAAAAACCCAAAACAATTTTAATTTTGACTTTAATTTCCATTTCCATTTCAATTTCAATTTTTAAATTCAGATTCAATTTTTTATTTGAAATTTCAAAACAAATTCAAATTTCTAATTTTCAATTCTAATTCTGATTTTTAATTTCAAATTCAAAATTCCAAATTTAATTTCAAATCATTTCTGATTTCAAAATTCAATTCCAAATTTCAAAATCAATTTCAAATTCGATTTTGATTTACAATTTCGAATTTTGAATCAATTTCCTATTCTAAATTTTAATTTTAAATTCCAAACTTTTCTTCCAATTCAACTTTAAATTTCAAATACAATTCAAAAATCAAAATTCAATTTTGATTTCAATTTCAAGGTTTAATTTTAAAATCCAATTCAATTTCCAATTTCCAATTTCCAATTTCCAATTTCCAATTTCCAATTTCCAATTTCAATTTTAATTCTAAACTCCAGTCTGAACTTTTAATTCCAAATTCCAATTTCAAGTTTCAATGTTCAAGTCAGAATTTCGAATTTCAATTTACGAATTTTAATTTCAACTCTTGATTTCAACTTTCAATTTCATTTGTAATTTCAACTTCTTTTTTTCAAATCTCAAGTCTGGATTCCTAATTTCATTTTCAATCTCAAAATCAAATCAATTTCAAGTTTAATAATTTTGAGTAATTTTCGAAATCATTTCAAGTCTATTTTCAAACAATTTTTCCAAGCATATTCTCAAATCAAGTTTCGAGATCACTTAGAAATTCAGTTCTTAAAATATTTCTAAGTATTTTCCAAATCAAAGCAACATATTCAAAAACATGCATCATATCTTCCTCAAAAACCATGGCACAAGCATGATTCTCTATGCATTTTAGGGCTTAGAATAATTTCTTAGACAAAGAAAAGGCATAAATTTGATCCTTTGTTTAATTACCCCTGGTAAAGGCACCAGGAACGGTTGAACTTCGTACCGACGAGCGAGCCCCGTCTCCTCATTTTTCCGTATTTTCTAAAAATGAAGGTGAGTTATTTCTAAAATCTCTTTTCAAAAGGTCAAGTGAACCTTGCGAGAGTTATCCCTTCCTAAAAAGAAAGGAAAATTTTTTCAACGATCACAGTTTTGGCGACTGAGATGGGACTCATCTTTGTCTGATCAAATTTGTGCCTTTGCCTTGCTTGAAATTGTCTAAATTACTATTCTACAAATGTCAGCTTCATTTTCATGCAAAACTTAGGAGCCTAGACTCTAACCCAGCTGGCATGATGCATATAGGCTTAAGTATAGTTTAGTAGGACCAAATTGAGGAGATTTATTCATATTCACTTTGACTTAGTTCTAATACAACCCTCCTCAATCTAGGGATTGAATGCCAACCTTGTATGCAAGTGTATGCTTCTTACAAATTTTTAAAATTTTATCTCTTTAGGACTTTGCATTAGAGACATCTGATTTTCTGCATGCTTGAATCATTTTTTCAAAAACATCTCTACCTATATTGTCTCGATCTTCACATTGTTGGGCTTTCTCACTGAACCATAGTTCAGGAAAAAGCCTCACAACTGGGTCACTTATTTGGGCTAATACCTCTCCTGTCACGTACTAAGGACCATAGTACAAAGTATATCGACAGACGCTCAAGGATGTTGAAAAACCATTACCTTAGAACCAGAGATATTTTTATGCCACGTACTTCAAGCTTCGGCTCGGGTATATCGACATATCTTGATTGGATTCAGATGATCTAAACCTTAGAGTTAGGATTAAGGTCCTACAAGCTTTTTCAAATATTGCATATTGGAGTCAACTTCTTAGAGAGTGTTGTTTGCGCATCCTTGTTTGTATAGCTCTGCTGTAATTCTGCAATTCTTATTTAATTTCTTATATGTCTTTACATCTTTAGAATAATTTTTCAAACCTTGGGTATTTCTTTCAAAATTTCTCCTCTATCTTTCAAAAAACCCAAGTGTATATTTCCTCTTTCGTCATTTCTTCGGATCAATTTTCCCGAAACCCTGGAAACCCTTTTTCTAAAAATTCTTGACTTTCAAAAACTCTAGGTATGTATATGTTCTTCCTTCTAGATCTCAATTTCTTCAAATTCTACCTTCTGTTTTACAAAGTCCTACATTTTGTCTAATCCTTTCTATTTTTCCATCTCAGTGTTATCCAATGGTGTCTGTTTCACTTGATACCATCTTTCTCAAAGACCACATCTGATACGAGATAAGGCAAGGGTTCCGGATCATTGGGTCATTCACACCTGCCCATTCTTTCCATGTTGGTACTACTCTTGGTTTACCAACTTCTCGCGTATGTTCCTAGACCACCTGAATGATAGTGGATTAGAGTTGGCATCAGCAGTGAGCAGATAGACTATCAACAAAAATCTGATTCAAGCTCTGGCAGAACGATGGAATCCTCGTACCTACACGTTTTGCTTTCCATGGGGAGAGATGACTCTGCTGATGGATGAGTTTAATGACATCATGGGATTACCAAAGCCAGCTCGTCAGTCAAATGATCCCATTGAACAGCAAATCCTCATCAATGTCAAAGGATTGGATATTCGAGATACCTTAGCCAGAGGGACCAAAAGTAGATCTTGGCCACTCATCGAAGCAAATGAGAGCCAGTTCGTTAATTTGTTTGAACTCTATCGCAAGTACGGGGCATATGAAGAGATCAACACCCTATCCCGAGTAGCCAAAGAAAGGATTCAGCATGTATGCACAGTGGGATTAGCTTTCTTTAAAGACGACCAAAATTTCATCGATATCAAAGTGGTCTAACTCTTGCGAGGATGAGGAAGTCAGTAGACCCATCGTCTTTCAATTTTCATGATTGCCCTAGCCTTCCTCTATCGTGGTCTGACTCGCTTTGCCCTTGGAGAAACTACTCTGGTAGAAGGATGCATCTATGCTCTGCAGTCGTGGTTTCTTCGATACATTCCATCAAAAGCTAGCTCATTCAGATTCAATGGCAAAGCACCACAGTCTACCCCTCAATATCGAGCCTTGATGGAGAGTCTACATCAAGAGGAGATTATTTGGGATTATTTCATCAGGTAGGAATCTGTTCCTCGCTACACCTATGCGCATGGCAAGCGCTACAGATTACTTGGTTCATTTTCCTGTGTCGATTACCAGCCAGAAAGGTGCATCGAGCAGTTTTCACAGCGGCAAACTCATGTCAACACTTGTTTTTCAACAGGTATTATGCCAGAATTTGATTTACGGTCAGACTAGTGGTCCGGAGCATACCACACAGCCAAATACAATTAGGATTCTTTTATTACTCTTTCCATATTTCTGGAACCCAATGTATCTTCTGATTATCAAGAGTGGTGACAAATTATGTGTCCACCCCTCTCTTTGTCATTGATTTATCATCAATGAAATTACTTTTCTCATCTTTTGATACTATCTCAATGTTTTTTTCAAAAAAAAAATAACAAACTCATTTGGATAATAAGTTTGTTTGTTGTTACTCCTCAGTGACAATGCAATAGTCACTGTTCTTGTGATGACCTCATCTCTGGTAATGGGGTTGTCTTTCCCAATGTCAAATCAATCTTTGTACTTCTCTATTCTTCTTCAATGTCTTTATCATAGTTGATGACCTCACCTAAGTAATAAGGCACATTTTAGTTATTATGAAAATAAAAATGCAATGGTCACAATTTTGTGAGAACCCAATCCCAGGTATTGGGATAATCTTTCTGAATTATCAACTAAATCTATAATTCTTCTTCCTTAATCTTCTTCCATGATCTAATCATCCCTTTATTTCTGCAGAAAACATCAACATTGTGACATGGTTTAAATAAGGATTGGGAAGAAAATCATTCCATCGCAGCACAGTGACACTGGGGCAGAAGAAATAAATTCCCCCATATCATTTAGGGGACATAGTCGAGAAGTGGAAGACGATGTTGATCCAGCCATGTACAATCTATTTCAGAAAATGATGGAAAAAATAATAGCAAAATAGGCTGAACTGGGTCCAAGGAAAACATCTTCCAAGAGCATAACCAGGAAAAAGCTCATAAAGAAGCATGTCAAAATTAGTAGAAAGAAAATTTAGCAAGACAACGCTTCCGAAAAGATAGACTCGACAGGAGAATACTCAGAAGAAGAACAACTAACATTTTTTCAAAACACTCTACATCAGCCCAAGAAAATCATTGAGGAGCCTGAGTCAGTAAACAAACCCAAGTTTTGGATCCCGATAGAAGATCCGATCTAGCTGCAATTGAAAGAGATGACCCGCATGGTCAAAGATTTACAAGCTCAGGATAAGGGAAAGAAAGTTTATACCAGCGAGGATTTCTATGATGGCCTCGAAGGGGATGACAGTCTGGAAGACCTTCTTCATAGATTCATTAAGTTTGATGGAACTGGTAATCCCAAAGCTCATCTAGTCATGTTCTTCGCAGAGTGCAGTCGGTTCAAAAGGGACAACAGGGCCTTATTCATATGCTTTTCGCGCAGTCTAGAAGGCACGGCGATGAAATGGTATGCCAAACACATCAACCCCATCAAGCTGAAGGAATTCGATAAGGTGGTTAACCTTTTTATTGAACAATTTTTGTTCAATACTGAAGCGTTGCCGACATTGAACCATCTCTGCAACCTAAAGCAGAAAGACAATGAGAAAGCATGAGACTTTATTCGCAGGTGGAGGGGCACCTGCAACAAGATGAGGACTCCAATTTCAGAGGAGCGCGCACTCTAGATCATTCTTAATAATTTATCTCAACCTTTAAGGAGCCTTATCTCTACTTCTCCATCCAATTCCTTCATCGAATTAACAGAACGAGCCGAGTGGCTTGAAATGGAAATGGAGAATGAAGTTTACAATGGTATCACCCTTACGAAGAACAATCAGGATTCAAAGAAGAAGTCACACTTCACCTTATTTGCAAATACCACCGGAAACAACAATGGCAACAATAAAAAGGGTGGCAAAAATAATCACAATGGCAGCTCAGGAAACCCGAATCACGGTAGAGGTAACCACACAGGTCAAAAGGATAAAAATAACAGACAGAATGACAATCCTTCCCCCTCGAATGTCCAACAAGAATTAAAACCACAAGAAAGACCAAAGCATGACAGTTGGGGATACGACCACAAATTTACTCCCTTGAAACAGTCACTTGAACAAGTTCTTGAATATATGCTAGTTAAAGGGATGGTTAAACTTCCAAACATGGCCAATCCTCTTGTGATCATGGGAAAATTTAAAGATAAGTTCTGTAAGTTTCATCGAACAATGGGTCATGACACCGAACACTACTTTGTCTTCAAAAATATTGTTCAAGACTGCATAGACAAAAACCTCCTCGTAGAAGAAGAGGAAGAAGACCAGCTAGATGTCTTGTCCCAGCCATTCCCTAAGCATTCAGTGGCAGTCATTGCGGATCATTCCTTCCAGCTGCAAGACCACATCTAGCCTTGCTCCAAGGAAGACATTTCTATTCAACACCAAGTCATGGCTTTACATCAGGCCCAGCCTATTGCAAAGAATATGAATATTATCTCAGCATTGAGCAAAAAGAGTTCATCAGTTGAACCTGCCAGAGCATCAGCTGAAGTCGCTACAAGGATCCCAAGATTTTTGAAGAAATTCATCAAAGGAGTTGGGCCAAAAAGGGTAAAAACCTTTAAAGTCACAGAGAAAACCACCAATCTGATTTAGAGGCCAATTACTACCCTCTCTAATGTATCCATCCTGGAGTTGACTCATTCTTCTTCGAAACATCAAGAGATTCTAGATGATTTACTAAAAAAAATCAAAGTAAAGCCAGACACAACTACTGAAGATATGGCACAAATAGTAAATCAGACAATGACCAATGCTCCCATCACCTTCTTGGATGAAGATCTGCCAAAACCTCATTCATTTCACAACAATGCATTGTACATCGTAGTACAAACCTGAGGAATGTTTGTACTCTACGTGCTTGTTGATGGAGGCAGCAGCCTCAACATATGTCCAGAAGTAACTGCAAAGGCCTTGGGACTGAAAGAAGAGGAGTAGTTGCCAGACCCTATTACCATTTATGGTTTTGATAACCATGGATAGACAGTAAAGGGGAAGATCTTCCTCAAAATTTTCATCAATTACTTAGTGCACAATGTGCTTTTTCATGTCATCAATGTACCACCCACATACAATCTCTTGTTGGGATGAACATGGATCCACAATGAAAATGTCGTCCTGTCAACACTTCACAAGTGCATCAAGTGGTCCAAAGGTGGCATGATTACCATGATTTTTAGTGAGGATCCCGAAGAAAGGCTGCCACAACCAATGATTCCCCGACCAGCTTTCACGGCAGACATCCTTAGCATCAGAGAAAGTGATGAAGTCAGTCTCAATGAAACTTTAGAATTGCTAGAGTTAGAAGAAGCCCGACCCACTAAAAATACTGCAACAATGGTTCAATGGCAAGGACCATAATTCTTCAAGATGGAAGGGCGTTTGGATTGCACCTCTTTCAAGGATCATCCCTTATTTCCTCAGTTCTCCAAAGCTAAGAAATGGTTTGATCTCCTACTAAAGCATGGTTATCAACCGTTCAGAGGCATAGGCAAGAATGAAGACAGCAGGCTAGAACCCGTCATCCCTGTCCACCATCTAGAGAAAACATGACTGGGGTTCACAGGCTAGGAGTCACACAGAGGAACAATTTTTGTCAAGAAAGAAAACTAAGAGCGATAATGTCAATGTTTTTCTCACTTTCTACTTTTGTCTTCTTTCCTTGTAAGGACATTGCAGTCCTAGTTTCTTTTTCTTAGTTGGTCGTCCTCTTGTAAATATTTCAGTCATCAATGAAATCATCCATTTTCTCCTCATCTCGGTGCAATCTTCTTTATGATTTATTATTGTCCTTTGTTTCTCTTATAATGTGTCTTTGATAATGGGCAATCGTTTTCTAAAAATCTTTTTCCTTTCAAGGTCTCTCAGAATGCCTCCCAGAACAATAAGGAAGCTCGTTGTCAATCCAAATCTACCCTCAGTGGTTCCAAGGCCAACAATGATCCATCGAGTAAAAGCAAGAACATAAGTCAATAGAGTGACAGAGCAGTCAGCAGAGTCTGCAGAATTTGACCCAACCATCCAAGAGTTACCAGAATACACTCATATTAAAAAACAAGATGAACCCTCATCTTTGGTTTAAAACCCAACAGAGGATATCAATATTGGTTCAAAAGATGATCCAAAAATCCTCAAAATCAGCACCAGTCTTAATGCAGATGAGAAGGAAAGACTCATCAATTTTCTTAAGCAACACCAAGAAGTGTTTGCATGGACTTATGAAGATATGCCAGGCTTGGATCCCAAATTGGTGGAACATCATCTTGTTTTGAAGCCAGACTTCAAGCCAGTCAAGCAAAAATTAAAGAAAATGGATTCTTGGGTGACACCACAAGTTAAAGAAGGACTTGAGGATCTGCTGAAAGCAGGATTCATCCAAGCCATTGATTACTCTGATTGGCTGGCAAATATCGTTTCAGTTTCCAAAAAAAATGGCAAAGTTCGGATATGCATCAATTTCAGAGATCTCAATAAAGCCACCTCAAAGGACGATTATCCACTCCTCAACATTAATCTTTTGATCGATAGCACAACAGGTCATGCCATATTTTCTTTTATGGATGGATATTCTGGTTACAATCAGATCAAACTGGCCGCTCATGACCAGTCAAAAACTTCTTTCACCATACCTTGAGGTACTTTTTGCTACACAGTCATGCCATTCGGGCTCAAGAATGCTAGGTCAACTTATCAGAGAGCGATGGCCGTCATCTTTTATAACTAAATGCATAAGATCATGGATGCTTATGTGGATGACATTCTGGTCAAATCAAAAGAAGAAGAGAATCATCTCGATGCTCTTGGTCAAGTCTTTGACAGACTTAATCTCTACAAGTTGAGACTCAACCCTCAGAAATGTATTTTTGGGGTAGAGTAAGGTAACCTACTTGGCTTCATAATCAACAAAAAAGGAATAGAGGTGGATCCTGCTAAAGAAAAGGCCATTATTGATATGCCACCTCTAACTAATCTCAAGGAATTACGAAGCCTCTAAGGGCGTATCCAATCCATTTGTCGGTTCATATCCAATCTAGCATTGAGATATGAACCTTTCAATCATTTGCTCAGAAAAAGAGTGAAATTTGAATGGGGACTAGAGTGTCAGCAGTCATTTGAGCGTATTAAGAAGTATTTTCTCAATCCACCTGTTCTGAAGCCGCTAAAATTGGGGAAACCTCTCCTGTTATATATTTCTGCCAATCAAAATGCCTGTGATGGATTCCTGACACAATATAAAGAAGGCAGTCTGATAGAGCACGTCATCTATTATGTGAGCAAAACTTTTGTTGATTATGAAAAAAAGTATTTTCAGATAAAGAAAACATGTCTAGCTATGGTATGGATGTGTCAAAAATTAAGACATTATTTATTGGCATCTGAAATCAAGTTTCTATCAAAGCTCAATCCTCTCAAGTATATCCTAGAACAACCATTTCTCAGCGAACAGATCACCAAATGACAAGTCCTTTTGATGCAGTATGACTTGGAGTATGTTTTTCATAAGTTAATCAAAGGCTAGGCCATCGCAGATCAATTGGCAGATTTTCCTCTAGCAGAAGATGTCAAAGTGGAAGATGATTTCCCCGATGAGCATATCTACAATATCCAGCAAACTCCAGCTTGGAATTTAGTTTTAGACGGTTCCAAGAATATGGCAGGCATAGGGATCAAGATCTTACTGATCACACCCGAGAAGGAAATGATCTATTATTCTTTCAAGCTTGGTTTTCAGTGTACTCACAATATGGCCGAGTACGAAGCCTTGATACAAGGCCTAAAAACTTTATAAAATTTCAATGTAAAAAGAGTGCATGTCTTTGGTGATTCATTGCTCGTCGTCAGTCAGGTCAAAGCCAAATGGAAAGTGAAAGATCAGAAGATTTCCTTAGCCCTCATCAACAACTTTGAGAAATTTTAACTTTGTCGTATCAAAAGGGAGTACAACCAAATAGCCAATGGCTTGGCTAGCTTGGGCTCCATCATGTCTTTCAAAAATGGTGAATCCTATCATTCTTTCAAAGTTAGCAGACTTGATCAACCTGCCTTCATCCCAATCATGCAGATAAATCAGGCCGAGCAAAAGAAAAAGACTTGGTATTAAGATATAAAAAATTTTATTGAAACAGGTGATTTTCCACTAGAACTGCCAAAAAGAGAGCAACGAGCGATTCAATGCATGTCTGCCTGATATTTCATTCTTGCCAATATCATTTATCGACGTGGTTTCAGTGTTGAATATGCCATGTGCTTGGATAAAGATGAAGCCATGAAAATTATTCAAGAGGCACACAAAGGTATTTGTGGTGGCTATGTTGGTTACCAAACTCTTGTCAAGCAAATCATCTGAACATGATATTATTGGAAGACTATGCAACAAGAGTGCTACCGCTTCGTGCAGAAATACATAAAATGTCAGATGCACGCACCTTCTATTCATGTGCCTGCATATCTGTAATCGGTCGTCTCTCCATGGCCATTTTCTATGTGGGCCTTCGATGTCATGGGTCTAATTACTCCTGCTTCTAATGGTCATAAATATTTTATTGCCGCAATAGAATATTTTACCAAGTGGGTTGAAGTTGTTACCTTGCATGCAGTGGAAGGCCGACATGTGATTTCTTTTATTTACAAGAATATCCTTTGTCATTTTGGCATACCACATGATTTTGTTTCTAACAATGGCAGTCATTTAAAAAATGAAAGGATGATGACCTTTTGTTCAAAGTTTATGATTCACCACCACTTTTCAGCTCCTTACTATCCTCAAGGGAATGGCCAGGCAAAGGCCACCAATAAGATCCGGATTCGCATCTTGGAAAGAACCGTGGAGACGGGCCGCGATTGACACGAGAAAATCCATGATGCACTTTGGGCATACCGAACTACCATTTAGACTCCAACCAATGCTACTTCTGCAGAGCTTGTTTATGGGATTGAGGTGGTATTACCTCTCCATGTTCAAAAGCCTGCATCCAAGTTCGCCTCACTTATCGAGCTATCACTTGATCAGTATCAGCAATAAAGATTGGTACAACTTGATCTACTAGACGAAAGAAGGCTCAAGGCAGCTGAGCATGCCCAATCTTATCATCAAAGAATAGCCCGACATTATGCCAAGTCTGTCATCAAGAGAAAATTTTGGGTTAATGATCTAGTCCTCAGGTCGACAGCTCACCTTAAGCATCGTCCGCGTGGCAAGTGGTCACCGAACTGGGAAGGTCCTTATGTGGTTAAGGAAGCATTACCTCGTAATTCATATCGTTTGATCAATGCAGATGGGGTAGAATTGTCAGATCCTATCAATGCTCTGCACCTGAAGAAATTTTACACCTAAATTTTCTATTTTATCTTTTGTATTCTTCAAGAAACTTCCTTCAATAATAATGAGCAATTATTCCTTCATCCAATACTTTCTTCCCTTGTTATACTGGGGCATCTTTTATTATAAAACTGGTCTTCACTTCAAATATCCTATATGCAGGCAAGATCAGACAAGCACTATTTTCATCAATCTTTATCGATTTTCATTAATCTTTATCAAATTTTCATCAATTTTTATCAATCCTCATCAATTTGTCAGTTTTTCATCAAGTTCTCATTTACGATAAGGGATAATCCAGAGACCACTCATAGAAGTAACATGATTCTCTATAATGGTTCATTCAAATTGTGAATCATTCCCTAAACCCAGTCCCAACACTGGTCACTTTCAAAATCTTCAATCTTAGATCAAACTCTTCTTCTAAAAATCCAGTCCTCACACTGGCAATTTTCAAAAATTTGATTTTCAGATTTAATACTATCTAACTTCCGAGTTGTTCTAGTTTTCCTTCAGAAATCTGAGTTCCGACTCAGACTTTCTTTCAAATCTGAGTTCTGACTCAGATTTTCTTTCAAATTCAAGTTCTGACTCGGACTTTCTTTCAAAACCGAGTTTTGACTCAGACTTTCTTTCAAATCTGAGTTTTGATTCAGACTTTCTTTCAAAATTGAGTTCTGACTCAGACTTTCTTTCAAATTCGAGTTTCGACTCAGACTTTCTTTCAAATTCGACTTCTGACTCAAACTTTCTTTCAAAAACTGAGTTTCAACTCGGACTTTCTTTCAAAATCGAGTTTTGACTCAAACTTTCTTTCAAATCCAACTTTTGATTTGGAGTTTCTTTCAAAAAATTGATTCTTCACCAATCCTTTTCCAAAGTCAATCCTCGAGTTGATCTCTTTTAATAGAACATCCAGTCTTTGCACTGGTCGATTAAACAAAATCCAGTTTGGTCGATAAATCTAAAATCCAGTCATCGCACTAGTGGATCAATCTAAAATCCAGTCATCGCACTGGTCGATCAAATCAAAATCTAGTCTTTGCATTGGTCGATCAAATCAAAATCCAGTATTCACACTGGTTGATCAAACAAAAATCCCGCTTTTGAGCTGGTCGATCAATCAAAAATCCCGCTTTCGAGCTGGTCGATCAATCAAAGTCCCACTTTTAAGTTGGTCGATCAATCAAAATCTAGTCATCACATTGGTCAATTAATCCAAAATCCAATATTCACACTGATCAATCACATCAAAATTCAGTCTTTGCACTGGTCGATCAAATCAAAATCCAGTCTTCGCACTGGTCGATCAAATCAAAATCCAGTCTTCGCACTGGTTGATCAAATCAAAATCTCGCTTTTAAGCTGGTCAATCAATCAAAATCCTACTTTCGAGCTGGTCGATCAATCAAAATCTAGCTTTCGAGTTGGTCAATCAACCAAAATCATGCTTTCGAGTTGGTCGATCAATCTAAAATCAAGTCTTTGCACTGGTCGATCAAATCAAAATCCAATCTTCGCACTGGTCGATCAATCAAAATCCTGCTTTTGAGCTGGTCGATCAATTAAAATCCTGCTTTTGAGCTGGTCGATTAATCAAAATTCAGCTTTCAAGCTGATGGATCAACCAAAATCCTGCTTTCGAGCTAGTCAAATAATCTAAAATCCAGTCTTCACACTGGTCGATCAAATCAAAATCCAGTTTTTGCACTGGTCGATCAATCAAGATCCCGCTTTCGAGCTGGTCGATCAACCAAAATCCCATTTTTGAGCTGGTCGATCAATCTAAAATCCAATCTTTGCATTGGTCAATCAAATCAAAATTCAGTCTTCGCACTAGTCGATCAATCCAAAATTCATCTTTGTGCTAGTCGATCAATCAAAATCCAATCTTTGTGTTGGTCGATCAATCAAAATCTAGTCTTTGCACTGGTCAATCTATCAAAATTCAGTCTTTGTGCTGGTTGATCAATCAAAATCCAGTCTTTGCATTGGTCGATCAATCCAAAATCTAGTCTTCGCACTGATCGAACTTTCAAGCTCCAAACTTTAATCACGAATTTATCAATCTGACATCAAGTAAACTCTCTCACGAAAGATTCCATGACATATTGCTAGTATGATACCAAAAATATTTATCAATTCCAAACTTTCATTACACATAAGAATTACCTCAAAACTACCTTCAATATTCTCTCTAAAAAGCAAAGCTTCTGCAAAGAAAGAACAAAAATTCAATCTTTTTCTGTTGGTCAACCAAAAGGACGAAGAAAGATCCTCGATATGACTGGCAGAGGAAAATTCAATGATGTTGAAAAGCCACAAGTGAATTGATATTGATCACAGCTATGGTACATTTTAAAAGATCATTCTTTTGGTAATAATGCAGTGGAAATAACCTGAGCGATAAAAAGAATCCACTCAATTTCAATATTTTTCTAATCATTCAAGTTGCAATTAACTATTTGCAAAAGAGATCCCGCAATCATCATCAAGTTGAAGACTAATGGGTGAGTTAGACCTCCGGGGCCAAAGAAGATTCAAATCATCTCTAAGTTGAAGGAGCATGCGACGTATCCTTCCAGAAGAAGTCCAGATCATTGCCAAGTTGAAGGCCGATGCGATAAACCTCCCAACAAACCTTAAAAGATATTTGATCACTGTTATCATCAAGAAATTTCAATCAAAGAGACAATATTATCAATCTAATTCCTGGGATCAAAGAAGACTTGAAACATCTCCAAGTTGAGAGAGCATGTGATGTGTCCTTCCAGAAAAAATCAAAACATCTCCAAGATGAAGGGTGATGTGATAAATTTCTTGCCAAACCCCAAGAAAGCTTAATTTTATGTCCCAAAGAGTGCAAAAAGATCATCATGGGTAAATCCCAGATATCAAGTTACCAAAATTGTCAGGAATCATCTTTATCTCTGTGAAATTCTTTTATCAATATCTTTTCATTCAATTGCTTTTATGAAATTGAGAACATTTCCTCTCTCATCATATCAAGGAAATGGATATCTTCCTTGAAGAAACTCAACAGCAATAAATTTGAATTTGATTCTCGATTTTACGGAGTTATCCCAATTAGAGTTAATACTCTAGGTAGAAAAAGGAAATATTTTCGCACAAATGTGCACATTCCAATCATTTTGAATCAACTACAATTTTTATCTCATTGGCAATATTTTTTGGTTACCCTGACATGAAGCAAGAACTTGATGTCCATTTTTTATATATTCTGGCATTTCTCGCAAAAGGTTATTTTCAAAAGCTATTCACTCTCAATCATGAGACGCCCCAATCAATCTCTTTTCCAAAGCTTTCGAGACCCCCACTTTCCTTGCCTTTTTGCAGCTCCTTTCAGATTCTTAGTGCGAAATTTGAAAGTCCCAACATGGTTTCTTCATTTGAGGATTCCATATTTTTGTCTCCGTTCAGGTAAGGGTTAAACTTGAGCCTTATTTTGATGAGGTATTTTTGTTCCCCGTTCAGGTAAGGGTTAAACCTAAGCCTCATTTTATGAGGTATTTTTTATCCCATCCAGGTTAAGGGCTAAACCTGAATTTCTGCAAAAGCTTATTTTGTCTCAATCATGAGACTTTACCTTTATCAATCTCCCCTTTCAAAGCTTTAGAGATCTTAATTCTTCTCACATTTTACAACCTCACTTCGTGAGGATCATGTTCATAATCAATTCTTTCATATTCAGTCAGATTTCTCTAACTGAAGCATTTTCTTTTGAAATTTTGGTGTGTTTTTCTTTGTTACTAAGCTTGACTTTCAACCGACTTAGCAGCAAAGAGGGGCATTGTAAACACCCCAAATTTTTTAGGTCCATTCCAGATATTCTTTTCGCAGATGCCAAACCTCTACAGGGCAATGTAGAGTCTCACCCCTAGGTTTATCCCAGTACAAAGGTTAGTTTGCCCCATTTTGATAATAATATTACCATTTTGCCCTCGAGTCACCCTTAGCCCTTCGTCTATCCGTCGTAGTCAAGCACACTCTAAAGTTTAGAAGAATTAGAAGGTCAATCACTTCTAACTCCCTTGAGCTCACGATGAGCAATGTCAGTCCATTTCAGCTAAATTTAGTTCATTTTAGGCAAATAAACTCATTTTTAGCTTGAATTTCAGTCAGATTGTCTCTGAGTCAGCCAAATCCAATAGATCCTATCCTTTGGAGTCTAATCTAAGTTCATCAAGAGTTTGAATGGTCCAGTTCTAGTTCAAAGTCACTTTTCACACACTTGGATCTTTGTTTTAGCTTATTTAAGCTTATTTGAGCTCAATTCAGTCCAAATTGAGCTAACCTCAGCTAGTTGAGCTAGTGTCTTAACTTTGAATTTAGTTCACCTCAGTATAAATAACTTTTGATTTAGTTTATTCCAGTTCAAATTAGTTCAAACCAGTCCAAGACTGTGTTTCTACCCTTGCAGGGCGAAAACAAAAAAAATAAAATTTGCTTGGGACACTATTTTTGACATTTTTCTAAACTGCGACAAGTCCCAATTCAGATTCAAATCAATTCCTTCATCTAATATCTTATCAATATCCGAGATCCAATCCATTTCAATTCGGATATTGGATCCAATGTTGGATCTAGTGTCTAAATTTCATCCCAGACCAATGTTGTCGGTTCTATTTTTTTTAATTTAACTAACTACCAGTCGACTAATCGACAAATGTCAGTTGACTGAAAAGTTTAGTCTTAAAATTTTTAAGTAAAACAAAAATTTCAAAAAAAAAACATTATAAGTCCAATAATGAGCAGATACCAAGTTCTCTTCTAATTCTCATAAAATCTTCATTTTTGAGTGGTTTAGTAAAAATGTCGGCATGTTGTGCATTTATGGGTATAAAATTTAAAGAAATATCACCTTTTAAAATATGATCTCATAAAAAATGGTGTCTTACCTCAATATGCTTAGTTCGTGAGTGCTGAACATGATTTTTTGAAAGATTTATAGCACTAGTGTTATCACAATAAATAGTTGTTGTGGAGTAATTCAAACCAAAATCTCTTAAGGTTTGCTTCATCCATAGTACTTGTGTACATGCTAAACTAGCTGCTATATATTCTGCTTCAGTTGTTGAGAGTGATAACAAATTTTGCTTTTTACTAAACCAAAAGACTAAGGAATGTCCTAAGAAGTGACAAGTTTCACTAGTACTCTTGCAATCAGATTTGCTTTCAGCAAAATCTACATCACTATGTGAAACTAAATTGAAGGAAGATGACTTCGGGTAAAACAATCCAAATTCTGAAGTATCTTTTAAGTATCGAAGAATTTGTTTTACAACAATTAAGTGTGATTCCTTCAGATTAGCTTAAAATCTTGCACACATGCATACACTAAACATTATATCAGATTGACTAACAGTTAAATATAATAGAGATCTGATTATAGCTCTGTAGATCTTAGTATATATAGTTTTACCGTTTTCATTTTTGTCAAGAGAGGCAGTTGTGCTCATAGGATTTCTTCTTGATTTAGATGAGTCCATGCCAAATCTTTTAAGAAGTTCTTTTGTATACTTGGCTTGGTTGATAAAGATTCCTTCTTCAGTTTGCTTTATTTGAAGTCCAAGGAAGTAGTTTAATTCGCCCATCAAGCTCATTTCAAACTCTTCCTGCATAGCTTTAGCAAAATATTTGCAAAAAGAATCATTAGTAGAACCAAATATTATATCATCAACATAAATTTGCACAATAAAAATATCTGAATTTAGATTTTTAATAAATAGAGTAGAGTCTACCCGACCGATGAAAAAACCAGATAGTTCTAGAAAACTTCATAGTCTCTTATACAATGATCTTGGTGCTTGTTTGAGTCTGTACAAAGTTCTTTTTAATTTTTAGACTCTTTCTGGATATTTCTCATCTTCAAAGCCTAGTGGTTGTTTTACATAAACTTCTTCATTGTTGTATCCATTCAACAATTTGGTATAACTTAAAATTCATGTAGCTAGCAAAAGCAAACATCATTCGAATTGACTCCAATCAAGCCGCATGAGCAAATGTTTCATCAAAATCTATACCTTCCTCTTGGTTATAACATTATGCTACTAGCCTTGCTTTGTTTCGAATGACTTCGCCGTTCTCATCCAACTTATTCCAAAAGACCCATCTTGTTCTAATTACCGGATGATCCTTTGGTCTATCAACTGGATCCCATACATCATTCTGAGTGAACTGGTTAAGTTCTTCAAACATGGCCAAAAGCCAAAATTCATCATCACAAGCTTCATTGATATTCTTTGGTTCTAATTTTGATATAAAAGCAACATTTATAATATATTCTTCCAACTGTCTTCTAGTTTGGACACCACTCTTTATTTCTTCAATAATCTGCTCATGTGGATGATTACGAAGTTCTTTCCAAACTGGTGGAAGATTTTGAGGAATGTTTTCTTGTGAAGTGCTTTCTATCAAAGGTTCTCTTTGCGGTATGACTTCTTTTCCTTCGCTTAGAGATACAACCTGTTCACCATTCTCATCAAATACAATATGTAAAGACTCTTCAATGCAAGAAGTTCTTTTATTAAAAACACGGTAAGCTTTGCTTCTAGAAGAATATCCAAGAAATATTGTTTCGTCTGATTTTGAATCAAACTTGTCAAGATTATCTTTGGTATTTAGCAAGAAGCATTTGCTACCAAAAGTTTTGAAATATGAGATCTTTGGTATACGATCATAATACAATTCAAAACAGGTTTTATGTAAAAATAGTCAAATAAGAACACGGTTTAAAACATAACATGTTGTATTTACTGCTTCAGCCAAAAAGTATTTTGGTAATTTTTTATCTTGAAGCATAGTTCTAGCACATTCTTGCAATGTTCTATTCTTTCTTTCAACAACTCTATTTTGGGGAGCCGCTCTAGGAAAAACAAAGTTGTGAGATATTCCATGTAAATTACAGAACTTTAAAAAAGATTCATTTTTAAATTCTCCTCCATGATCACTACGAATAGTAATAATAGAGGTAGATTTTTCAATTTTAATTCTTCTATAGAGTTTAGAAAATTCAGAAAAAGCATCATTTTTGTTTTTCAAAAAAATCACCCAAGTAAATCGAGAATAATCATCTACTATGACAAAAGCATATTTACTACCATTCAAACTTTGAATTCTTGACGGTCCAAAAAGATCTAAATGTAAAAGTTTGAGAAAACGCTTTGTTGAAATTATATCTTTTGCTTTGAAAGAACTCTTGATTTGTTTACCTATTTGGCAAGCATCACATAAGTGATTCTTTTTATATGATATTCTAGGTAGGCCTCTAACATGATCATTCTTGGATAACTTAGAAATTAATTTGAAGTTAACATGTCCAAGTCTCTTGTGCCATAACCATTGAATTTTATTTGAAGCAATAAGACATTTTTCATCGAGGGTGGGTAACTCATCAAGATAAAGTTCATACACATTGTTCCTTCTCTTTCCTTTAAAGATGATCTTTTTATAACAAGAATCAGAAATCAAACATAAATTATGTTCAAAAGAAACGAGAAAACCTTTGTCACATAATTGACTAATAGATAATAAATTATGCATTAGTCCATCTACTAAAACAACATTTTCTATCAAAAAAATTTTTGGAGTACCAATATTACCAATATTGATTACTTTTTTCTTGCTTTTGTC
Source organism: Nuphar pumila (assembly GCF_984573655.1). Taxonomy (NCBI): domain Eukaryota; kingdom Viridiplantae; phylum Streptophyta; class Magnoliopsida; order Nymphaeales; family Nymphaeaceae; genus Nuphar; species Nuphar pumila. Next base: position 25,222,314 of record NC_143264.1, read on the forward strand.
ACCAAAGGTGACGGTTCCTTCATCCTTATTTTGAAGGGTGGAAAATAACTCCAGCCTTCCAGTCATATGTTTGGAACAGTCGTTGTCCAAGATTCACTTGTTCGTTATTTTGTGTACCTACAACAAAATTGGAAGACAAAACATTTGGCCCCTTTTCATTTTCGGGTCCATGAGAGTTAGTCTTAGGAACCCAAATCCATTTGGATATTGATTTTCTTTGAAAATAATCACTCTTTCTATCATAAAATGTTTTAGCATTTCTAGAATTGTAGAAAGAAGCATGATAAGATGGATTACCATGTCTAGGCTTATATGCATTGAAAGTACCATGATGAGATATATTTCTACCATGATATGCATGACTAGAAAACTGAGTTCCTTGAACCAATGATTTTGAGTTTTGACTTTGATGATTCTTTACCACATAGTTTGGTTTATTTTGAGTATCAAAGAAACTATATCCTAATTCAGTTTTGTTAACTGAGCATCTTTGAGAACCAAGAAGTTTTTTTAGATTTTCTTGACCATTAGTGAACTTAGTCACTATAGATAGAAGATCATTTGATTTTTCTTTCAAACTAGATATCTCTTCTTGCAAAGCATTGGTTCTAATGCCAATTTCTTTTATCTTAGATGCTTAAGAAAAGTTTTCCTTCTTGAGATCTTCCATTTCTTGAAGTAACACTTTGTTCTTAGAGTCAAGAGTCGAATTTTCTATTTTTAACTTTTTATTTTTAGAACTTAGACTCTTAAATTTAGCATATAATTCATTAAAAGCTTCTAATAACTTATCATAATCAAATTGACTTACCGATTCTTCTTGTGCTATAAAGCACATGTTGGCAACTTCTTCATTTGATTTTTCATCAGAAGAAGAGTCAGTTTTATCCTAATTTGCTTAAAATGTCTTTTTCTTCTTGAATTGGCCCTTGGGCTTGACTTTGAGAAAAGGAGAATCTCTTTTGATATGTCCAACCTTTTTGCAGTTGAAACACTTAACTTCATCAGAATTTGATGGTTCAATTTTCTTTACCTTTCTTTGAAATCTCTCCTTTTTATGAATCTTTTGAATTGCCTAGTGATAAGGGGAATATTTTTATCCTCATCTAAATCTTTAGAATCTGAAGTGACCTTGAATGCAAGAGATTTCTTCTTGGATTCTTCTTCTTGTCTATCTTGAAGTTGAACTTCATATGCCATCAAATTACCAACCAAGTCTTCAAGAGAAAGGGTGTTCAAATCATTGACTTCTTCTATTGTTGTGGTCTTTTTCTTTCATTTTGGAGTTAAACACCTCAAAACTTTTCTAACCAAATCCACTTGTGAATAATCTTTCCCAAGAGATTTGAGTGTATTTGTAATGTCGGTCATTCTTGTTATCATTTCAGAAATTGACTCATTTTGCTTCATTTTAAATAATTCAAATTTATGAACTAAAGAAGCAATTTTAGATTCCTTGACCTTTAATGTACCTTCATGAGTCACAAGAAGAGTATGTCAAATTTCATTTGCAGAGGAACATTGAGAGATTCGATTGAACTCTACCTTCTCAACGACACAATATAGAGCATTCATAGCCTTAGCATTGAGAGAAGTAGTTTTCTTTGCTTCATCGGTTCATACGATGAAATCTGTTGATGGTGCTTGATACTTTTCAGAAACGACCCTCCAAATTTCAAGATCCATGGATTGTAGGAATATTGTCATTCTTACTTTCCAGTATCCATAGTTTGTTCCGTCAAAGAAATGAGGAAAGACTAAGGAGCATCCTTCTTTGTGTTGAGAAGATGATGTTGTTGCCATGCTAGATGATGGTAAAATCAAAAGATAGCAAACCTTGCTCTGATACCAAATTAAAGTAATGTAGGATCGATGCAACTAGCACTAGAGGGGGGGGTGAATAGTGATTTTAAACTTTGTCTTCAAAATTTAAAAGATTTTGAATTCTACAAAGCAATCACAAACAAAGAACACAAAGATTTTATCCTGGTTCGGTCCTCCAAACCTACATCCAATCCCGAAGCAAAATCCGCTTGAGATTTTTACTATCAAACTTATGTCACCACAAGATCAAACAGACCAAAACCGGTCTCACTTTCAGCAACAACTTTGCTAAAAGCAAACTTCTCCAATAAACCAAGAAGACTCTGTCCTTTTACAGAAAAATTAAAATAAACAACTTACAATCAGCCTATGAGCCTTTCTTAAGAATGCAAAGAAAGTGGAATAGGTTTGCAGAGGATTCTAAGGTCTCAGAAATACTCAACTCACAATTTCACTGACTCAAAAGAAATCGGAGTGAAGAACTTGAGTGAAAAGACTTAGTGAGTGAGAAAATAAATGCTTGAAAGAATAAGAGTGACAAATACATAATTCAATGTTTCAATTCATTTATTTTGAGTGTAGATCTCATTCTTATTTATAGTTGAAGAATTTTAGAAGTTGGTGGTACGAAGGGTTGTCAAACTGACAGTTTTGAATAGTCAAAATGTTTGAAAAATGAAAGAACACAACTTCTAAAAAGTTTAAAAAAATGGCTATATTTGTCAACTAAAAAAGTTATCAGTCGACTGAAATCAGATATTAGCAGACTGATTGTTAAATCAGTTGACTACTGCGTCTAGCCGAAAAGATTTGAATTTAGGATTTTGAAAAATTAGTTGACTAAAGAAAAATTAGTCGACTAATGAAAAATCATCAGTAGACTGAAAGAAAACTTTCAGTCGACTTCTGTTAAACTTTCCAGAAATTGAACTCTCGGGTCAGTTGACTAAAAGTAGATTAGTCGACTGATCAGAAAATAGACATTTGGTTTTGAAAAATAGGTGTTAGAAAATTGGATGACTAATAAGACTATTGGTCGACTGATAAAACTAAAAATATAGGTAAAGGGCTTTCTAAAATGATTTTTGCAAAGGGTTCTTTTTAGGAAAGTTTTCCTAAGTATATTTAGGTATAATGCAAATGAGATATGCAATCAAAGTAAGGCTCTTACAAGCATCTAAGAATTTAAAGAGATTTACACTTGCACAAAATCTTCATTCAATTTTTCAATGTAGAACTTGTAAACTTCTTTAATTCTTTTCTTCTTTCTTTATTGTCATAGCTGAAATCCAGTTGTTTTAGTTGTTCATCATCAAAATATCATACTTGAATTATCTTGTTCAACTTCCTTGTCTTAGCAAGCTCAACTATAAATAGATCCCTTAAGGGGGTCTATTTCGATAAGTTGAAAAGGCTAGAGAAGGAGAAAAGATTGAGAATTCTCTCTTTTTCCTCCTCTCCCTCTCTCTCTCTTTCCTTCTTGCTTGGGGCTTACGCCAATTTGGAGAAGCATCCAGCCCTCTCCTTCAGCCCTCTTCAGCCAAGGTAAGTTCTCTTCCCTTCTTTCAATTGATTTTTCATTTTTTTAGAAAATTTCTCTAAGTGTTGCCCCCTTCTTCTTTCAATTTCTTTTTAATTTCATAAGTAGCAAGGCAGATCTATTTCATTTATGTATTAATTATGATTTTATGCTTTTTGATCCATTTAATTTACTATTTGATTCAGACAATTTTATTTTAGCCACTAGAATTATGAGATTTGATCTTCTATAGATCAAATTTCATATTCAATTGGCCATATTAATTTCGATTTGTGCCTCACCACTTTGATTATGTTTATAAATACATATCTTAATTTTTCATCATTCATGCATTCATTCATGATCTGGAGCATTAGATATCATGTTTGATCATTCATGCATGTATAATTTGCTTTTATTATGTTCAAATGCCTTTAATCCAAATTTTCAATTTTGGCCCATTTTTAAATCTATTAATTCATCTGTAATTAGTGCACATTTTGATATGAATTTTTTACAACTTTATGTATTTGTTTTCGAAATCTTCACCAAAAATTAGATCATTCTGAAGTTGTTTGACCCACTTTAAAAATCGAGATTCAGAACCTGTTATTATGCACCATCAGGATTTTAGCAAAATCAGGACTGACTTGCCAGAGTGATATCTCCCTAACCAGAGATGACCTCTCCAATTTGTAAAAAAATGGTGTCTCCAGGATTGAATCTAGTTTGTTCATACAAAATTTTAGCAATTTTTATGGGCAATTTTTATTTTATTTTGATTAAATACCAAAACCCTATATTCTGATTCTATACATACAATTGTGTATGTATTTTGATTCTGGCCCCATATTATGGTTGTTACACTCTTTCAACAAATCATCATTCGATTTGCAACATCTTCTTCAGTAAATCATCATTCGATTTGCGACATCCTTTCAACAAATCGCTATTCGATTTATACAAATCATTATTTGATTTGCATGAATTACAATTTGATTTATGCAAATCGTTATCTCGATTTGTGGTCAACAAATCGTTATTCGATTTGCATAAATCATAATTCAATTTGTACAAATCATTATCTTGATTTGAAGTCAGCAAGTCGCTATTCAATTTGCATAAATCGCTATTCTATTTACACAAATCACAATTCGATTTATGCAAATCGTTATTCGATTTGCACAAATCACAATTCAATTTATGCAAATTATTATTCGATTTGCATAAATCGCTACTCGAATCAGGATCAACTTGCCAGAGTGATATCTCCCTAACCAGAGATGATCTCTCTAGTCCATAAAAAGTGGTGCCTTGGTAATTGAATCTAGTTTATTCCTGCCAATTTTTAGCGATTTGTATCGTCATTTCATGTCTGATTTTGATTGAAAATGAGACCCCTATCATTCTGTATCATTTGAATTGCACAGGTTTTAGTCCATTTTGCCAGAATCATATATTCTCAACGGAAGATTATTTTCTAGATCTGTAAAAAGAATTTTTTTCCTTTATGTGTCTAGTTTACCTATATCAAATTTCATAAACTTTCATGTTGATTTGATATTTCAATTTTGTCAAAAAATAGAACTAGTTAAAGAATTTCAAATTCTGTAACTGGTCCATTTCCTGTTTAAAAACAGTGACTTCCAGAAGTCACCATTTCCAAACCAGGATTGATTTTCTAATTTTGTAAATTAGAGTTCTTTTCTGGTTAAATTGAGTAACTTCTCCCACAAATTTGGGAGAAATTGGATCGGTTTAGCCTCTAAAACTTCAAAATTATAGAAACTTATCTACTAAAACCCAATTCTCTATTTCTAAAATTTATGTTCTGATGTTTTAATCATATCTCAAGTTTTAAAATTAATTTTCAAGTTATATAAATATGAAATGTTTTTTTGATGTGTTCTGAATCCATGAATTCATTTTTAGTTTAATTTGAGTTGTTTTTACCTTCATTCACCCAAAATACTCTGACAGGTTTGTTTGTATATCCTCATTTTGCAAAACCCTGTTTTGATTGGATAAAAAACCCAAATTCGAGTTTTTCTCCAATTTTTTACTATATTTTTTTATTCTAGAGCATTTCTAAGGTCATTAGGAGTCTTCATATCAAATTTTATAAATTTATATGATCATTTGACCTTTCATCCATTGCATTCTTCAAAATCAATTTTGTAAAAAGGCATTATTTTGTTAAAATGAAGTTAAATTGCGGATTTTAACACTTTTAAATTTATTTTTTAAATATAATTCATGTATTTCATGAATTAAAAACATCTTTTATCAACTTAGAATGCCTTAACTTCATTTTAAACAAAATTTAGAGTTTATTTGTCTTTTCTTTTAAATGAATTTCAATATATTTTCATAAAATCCTCAATTTCAAAGTTAATTTCATTTTAAACTCAAGTTTTAAAATGAATTTAGATGTTTTAAACCTTAATTTTGAAAATTTGAAACTCCAAAAACATATTTTGAAAATGCTTTTGCAAAGGCCATACATCATTTGCATTTATTTTCAATTTTCCTTGTTTTTGGGGCATAAAAGGCTAATTTTGGATTTTCTTCAATTTCTCAATTATTGAAGAAATTTCATAAATGCCTACATTTATTTCTAATATGTTTTTCATTTTGCAGGAATTTCTATCTTTTTTTTTAATTATTGTAATTAATTTAAGGGTTCTAATAATTCCATTAATGAGAATTTTATTTTATGCTTAGTTTAGAATGAATGAGCATATAGATTAATTCTATATTAATTTGTTGCATTTTATTTTTCTTTAATTTTAAATACACTATGAAAAACATGAATGGCACATGCACCATTTAATAAAGAATAAATAAAACTAAGTAAAGTTCGTATTTATGGTCATAGTCGGAATACAAACAATACTTAGAATTATTATTCTTTATTAAATAAACTTCGACCTATACTCTTAGGTCATTTTAAAAAATCATCAATTTTCAAAATCAATTTATCTTTTCTTCCTTTATTAAAATTTAAAATAAAGATTAATTCAAAGTATATTTGTTGCCATAGTCATGAATATATGAAAATTAATCTTGTTTTAATTCAATAAAGGCACAAAATTTATTTTAGTTTTTATTAGAATTCTAATAAAGATTAATTTAAAGAATATTTATGGCCATAGTTATGAATATATTGAAAATTAATCTTGTTTTAATTCTATAAAGCATAAAATTCTCTTTAAAATTCAAATAATTTCTCAAAAATAGCATATTCATCATTTAAGATAGAATTGCATCATTATTTTCCATTTTCAAAATATTTTCAATTTCAAAGTATTTTCCAAGTGATTTTTAAAATTTATTTTATATTTTGTTTTATTTTAAAAAGAAAAGTTCAAAAACTATTTTCAAAAATGAATTTCAATTTCAAATTTAAAATCATTTGCAAATTCAAAGTAGTTTCAAAAACCCAAAACAATTTTAATTTTGACTTTAATTTCCATTTCAATTTTTAAATTCAAATTCAATTTTTAATTTGAAATTTCAAAACAAAGTCAAATTTCTAAATTTTAATTCTAATTCTGATTTTTAATTTCAAATTCAAAATTCTAAATTTAATTTCAAAATTCAATTCCAAATTTCAAAATCAATTTCAAATTCGATTTTGATTTATAATTTCAAATTTTGAATCAATTTCCTATTCTAAATTTTAATTTTAAATTCCAACCTTTTCTTCCAATTCAACTTTAAATTTCAAATTCAATTCAAAAATCAAAATTCAATTTTGATTTTAATTTCAAGGTTTAATTTTAAAATCCAATTCAATTTCCAATTTCCAATTTCCAATTTCCAATTTCCAATTTCCAATTTCCAATTTCCAATTTCCAATTTCCAATTTCCAATTTCCAATTTCCAATTTCCAATTTTAATTCTAAACTCCAGTCTGAACTTTCAATTCCAAATTCCAATTTCAAGTTTCTATGTTCAAGTCAGATTTCAAATTTCAATTTACGAATTTTAATTTCAACTCTTGATTTCAAAATTCGATTTCAACTTTCAATTTCATTTGTAATTTCAACTTCTTTTTTTTAAATCTCAAGTCCAGATTCCTAATTTCATTTTCAATCTCAAAATCAAATCAATTTCAAGTTTAATAATTTTGAGTAATTTTTGAAATCATTTCAAGTCTATTTTCAAACAATTTTTCCAAGCATATTCTCAAATCAAGTTTCGAAATCACTTAAAAATTCAGTTCTTAAAATATTTCTAAGTATTTTCCAAATCAAAGCAACATATTCAAAAGCATGCATCATATCTTCCTCAAAAACCATGGTACAAGCATGATTCTCTATGCATTTTAGGACTTAGAATAATTTCTTAGACAAAGAAAGGGCATAAATTCGATCCTTGGTTTAATTACCCCTGGTAAAGGCACCAGGAACGGTTGAACCTCGTACCGATGAGCGAGCCCCGTCTCCTCATTTTCTCGCATTTTCTAAAAACAAAGGCGAGTTATTTCTAAAATCTCTTTTCAAAAGCTCAAGTGGACCTTGAGAGAGTTTTCCCTTCCTAAAAAGAAAGGAAATTTTTTGCAGCGATCACAGTACCCCGCTCGGATGATCTGCTTGATCAGAGTTTGGTAACCAACGTGACCACCACAAATACCTTCATGGGCCTCTTGGACAATTTCCATAGCTTCGTCTTTGTCTAAGCATCTGACATATTCAGAACCGAATCTACGGCGGTAAGGTCATTGGCAAGGATGAAATATCGAGTAGACATGCGCTGGATCGCTTGTCTCTCCCTTTTTTGGCATTTCTGGTGAAAAATCACCGGTTTTAATGAAATCCTTGATGTGTTGATACCAGGGTCTCTTCCTTTGCTCAGCTTGATTTATCTGTATGGTTGAAATAAAGGTAGGTTGATAAAGTCTGTCGACTTCAAAAGAATGACATGATTCACCATTTTTTAAAGACATGATAGAGCCCAGGCTGGCCAAGCCGTCAACTATTTGATTGTACTCCCTTTTGATATGACAAAGTTGAAATTCCTCAAAGCTGTCGATGAGGGCTGGAGCAATTTTTTGATAGAGAATTAATTTCTGATCTTTTACTTGCCACTCAGCCTTGACCTGACTAACGACGAGCAATGAATCACCAAAAGCATACACTTTTTTTACCTTGAAACTTTGCAAAATTCTCCGGCCTTGTATTAGAGCTTCATACTCGGCCATGTTATCAGTGCATTGAAAGCTGAGTTTAAGAGAATAGGGCATCATTTCCTTCTCGGGCGTGATCAGTAAAATCTCGATCCCTATGCCTATCATGTTCTTAGAGCCATCGAAAAATAAATTTTAAATTAGAGATTGTTGAATGTTGTGGATGCGTTCATCAGGAAAATCATCTACTTTAATTTCTTATGTTAGGAAAAAATCTGTCAGTTGGTCAGCTATGGCTTGGCCTTTGATTGACTTTTGAGAAACATACTCTAAGTCATATTGCATCAGAAAAACTTGTCATTTAGCAATTCGCCCATTGAGAAATAGTTGTTCAAGAATGTACTTGAGAGGGTTAAGTCTTGATAGAAGCTTGATTTCTGATGCCAACAAATAATGTCTTAATTTCTGGCACATCCATACCAGACCTAGACATGTCTTCTCCATCTGAGAGTATTTTTTTCATACTCGACGAAGGTTTTGCTCACATAATAGATGGCATGCTCTATCAGACTGCCTTCTTCATATTATGCTAGGAATCCACCACAGGCATTTTGATTGACAAAAATGTATAATAAGAGAGTTTTTTCAATTCTTGTGGCTTCAAAACTAGTGGATTAAGAAGATATTGCTTAATGCACTCAAATGAATGCTGACACTCTGGTCCCCATTCGAATTTCACTCCTTTTCTGAGCAAATGATTGAAAGGTTTGCATCTCATTACCAAATTAGATGTGAATTGATGAATGGATTGGATGCGCCCTTGGAGGCTTCACAATTCCTTGAGATTAGTTGGAAGTGGCATACCAATGATGGCTTTTGCCTTAGCAGGATCCACCTCTATCCCTTTTTTGCAGATTATGAAGCCAAGTAGCTTACCTGATTTTACCCCAAAAATGCATTTCTAAGGGTTAAGTCTCAACTTATAGAGAATAAGTCTTTTAAAAACTTGACCAAGAGCATCAAGATGATCCTCTCCTTCTTTGGATTTGACCAGAATATCATCCACATAGGCATCCATGGTCTTATGTATCTGATTATGAAAAATAACGGTCATCGCTCTCTGGTAAGTTGCCCGACATTCTTGAGCCCGAATGGCATGACTGTGTAGCAAAAAGTACCCCACGACGTGGTGAAGAAAGTTTTTGACTGGTCACGAGTGGCCAGTTTGATTTGATTGTAACCTAAGTATCCATCCATAAAGGAAAATATGGCATGACCTGTCGTGCTATCGATCGAAAGATCAATATTGGGGAGTGGATAATCATCATTCGAAGTGACCTTATTAAGGTCTCTGAAATCAATACAGATTCAGACTTTGTCATTCTTCGTAAGAACTGCCACAATGTTTTTCAACCAGTCCGGATAATAAATGGTTCAAATGAACCCTACCCTTAATAAATCTTCAAGTCCGCCCTTGACTTATTGCTCAATTTGGGGATCCAATTTCCTTAGTTTTTGCTTGATTGATTTAAAATCTGGCTTTAACATGAGACAATCTCAACTAGTTTGGGATCCAAGCCTGACATATCCTCATAAGTCCATGCAAAGACTTCTTGGTGTTGTTTGAGAAAATGGATGAGCTTTGCCTTCTCATCTTCATTCAGGCTGGAACCAATTTTGAGGATCTTAGGATTGTATTCTAAGCCAATATTAACATCCTTTGTTGAATCTTGAACCAAGGTTGATGTTTCATCCTGCTTTTGAATATGAGCAAACTCTGGCAATTCTTGGATAGTTGAGTCAAATTTTGTTGGCTCTTCAATTTTCTTTGATAACCTTTCCTCTTGCCTTTATCTTATGGATCCTGGTTGGTTTTGAATTATTTGGAGAAAATCTTGGATTGAGAACGAGCCTTCTCATTGATTTAGGAGGCATGCTTTAGTAGTCCTGATAATGAAAAGAGGGTTTTTTAGGAGAAACCAGAAACCTAAAATTTACTGGAAAGCAAAGAATATGACATAGAGATAAGAGAAATGGGGCACCAAAATACGAAGAAAACATCATTCTTTCATTGATGAGTAAAGCTGATAACAAGGACTGAATATTTACAGGGACTGGCAAAAATGACACAAAAGCCTGTGACTGTTTTTTCCCTTACAAGATGACTGGAATAAAGGAAGAAAGCAGAAAAACTTTGGCATTTATCCTTCTCATTTCGCTCCCTTGATGAATATGGTTCTTTTGTTGGATCATCGACCTATGAATCCCAACCCCGCATTGGTTGAATGTCGAGTAGGGATGATTGGATCCACTCTGCCATCTTTATTTTTGCCCATTCCTCGAAAAGGCTGGTAACCATGCTTCAGCAGAAGATCAAATCCCTTCTTAGCTTTAGAAAACTGAGGAAATAGGGGATGATCTTTGAAAAGGTGATAGTTGATACATCCTCCCAACTTGAAGAATTGTGGTCCTTGCCATTGGACCGTTGCCGCAATATTTTCGGTTGGCTGCATCTCTTTCAGCTTGAGCATTTCTAGGCTCTCACTAAGATTGATCTCATCACTCTCCCTGATGCCGAGAATATCTGTTGTAAATGTTGGGCGAGGAATCATCGATTGTGGTAGCCTTTCTTTGGGGTCTTCACCCATGACAGTGGTGATTGTTCCTCCTCTCGACCATTTAATGCACTGATGCAGAGTTGAAGGAACGACATTGGCATTGTGGATTCTGGTGTGCCCAAGCAAGAGATTGTATATGGGCAGCACATTGACCACATGAAAGAGGATGGTATAAATTGAGTAGTTAATAAAGACTTTCAAAAAGAGCTTCCCTCTTATTATTTGGCCATGATTGTCAAAGCCATAAATGGTAATCGGGTTTGGCACATATTCTTCTTCTTTCAAGCTTAATGCTTTTGTAGTTAGTTCTGTGCAGATATTGAGGTTGTTGCCTCCATCAACAAGCACGTGCGGAACCATCATTCCTTTGGTTCTCACCACAATATACAGAGCATTGTTATGGAAAGTATGAGGTCTCGGCAAGTCATCGTTTGAGAAAGTGATGGGTGCATTGGTCATAGACTGATTCACGATTTGTGCCATGTCCTCTTGAGTAGTGCTTGGCTTCACTTTCATTTTTCTTAGTAAATCATCTAGAGTTTCTTGGTGCTTTGCAGAAGCACATGCTAATTTCAAAATGGATACATTGGACAAGGTTGTGATCGGGCTCTAAACTGAGTTCACACATTCTCCTGATGTTTCTTGCTTTTTAATGAACTTCTGAGGAAAGGCCGGGATTCTTTTGGCTACACTAGCTGATGCTCCAGCGGGATCAACTGCCGAATTCACCTTGCTCAAGGTTGAAATAATGTTTAATTTTCTCTCGGTGTGGTGGGATTAGAGGACCAAGACTTGATGCTGGGACAGGATGTCTTCATGGGAACATGATCGAATGTGGTCTTGGGGTTGAAAGAGTTGTTCGGTAATCACTGCAATTGTATGGTCCAGGAATGGTGCTGCTAAGATGGCTAGCTTTTCTTCTTCCTCAGCCTCTACCAAAAGATTTTTGTCAATGTAATCCTGAACAATGTTTTTGAGTACAAAACAATGCTCAGTGTCATGTCCCATGGCTCTGTAAAATTTACAAAATTGCTCCTTGAATTTTCCCATGACCAGCGGGATCATCAACTCTAGGGAGTTTGATCATTCCCTGGCTTAACATATAGTCCATGGCTTTTTCCAAAGGTTGGTATAGGGGTGTAAATTTCTGATTATTACCCTAATCCTTGTGCTTTGTTTTTTCATGAATTTTGTCTTTTTGCTGGGGGTTGGGATGTAGAGGCTTGTTGTTACCTTTGAAGAGCTTCCCCTTTTGACCCTTGAATCCTTATGCATTGTTGCTATGGTTATTCTTCTTGCTTTTGTTGGAGGAATCGACAAAAAAGGTGAAATGAGCTTTCTTCTTGGCATCCTGACTTCTTTTTGCAATAGTGATGCCTTCATAGACTCCATTCTTCATCCCCATTTCGATCCATTCAGCTCATTCTGTTAACTCAATAAAGAACCGGGAGGGGGATGTAGAAATCTAACTTCTCAATAGTTGGGCAAAGTTATTTAGAATGATTTGGAGCGCATGCTCCTCTGAGATAGGGTTTCTCATCTTGTTGTAGGTAGACCTCCATTTGTGGATAAAACCTCAAGCTTTCTCATTGTCCTTTTGTTTCAGATTGCACAGATGGTTCAGAGTGGGCAAAGCCTCTGTGTTGAACAAGAATCTTTTAATGAACATGTTGACAACTTTATCGAACTCTCATAGTTCGATTGGATTAACATGCTCTATATACCATTTGGTCATGGCTCCCTCTAGACTGTGAGGGAAGCACAAGAATAGAGCTCGGTTGTCCCTTCTGAATCTGGCATATTCAGCGAAGAACATTGCTAAGTGTGCATTAAGATCACCTGATCCATCAAACTTGATAAACTTTCTGGGGAGGTCTCCCAGGTTATCATCACCTTCTAATCCATCGTAAAAATCCTTTCTTGTGTAGACCTTTTTACCCTTGTCTCTAGGTTGTAAATCCTTGACCATTTTGGTTATTTATTTCAACTGCTTTTAAACAGGGTCTTCAATTGGCTGCTCCTTTGGTTTCCTAAAAAATTCTGGCTTTGGGATATACTTTTTGGGCTCAGGATAGGCCAGAAAAGGTGTTTCTTACTTATCGTCTTAGATTTCTTCTGCAGAGTATGATTCTTCCGAAGTGCCATCAATCTAAATTTTCTTTTTTGGCAATTTTAACATGCTTTTTGATCGCCTTGCCTTTGGTTTTCTTTTTGGTAGGAGCTTTCTCGGCTTTTTCTTTGGCCTGTTCAGCAAGCATTTTGTTTATCATCTTTTGAAATAGTTTATATATTAATGGGTCGATGCCATCATCCTCTGGTTGATTCTGCCCTTTCGCTGACACCGGGGAACTCATACCTTCATCACCGCTCAGACTGTACTGAGATAAAACTGTTCTCTTTCCTAACCTTGTTTGGACCATTCAATAATGCCAAGGTTCTCTGCAGAGCAAAAGATTAGACTGTTGAAGATGATTTAGTAATGAAAGATTTGAGTAAAGAGAGAATTAGAGATTTGGTTGATAATTTAGGAAGATTATCCCATTACCAGGGATTGGGTCATCACAAGAACTGTGACCATTGCATTATTATTTTCATAACTAAAAATGTACCTTGTTACCTAGGCGAGGTTATTAACCATGATAAAGACATTGAAGAAGAATGAAGAAATATAAAGATTGAATTGACATTTGGAAAAGATATCCTATTACCAAGGATGAGGTCGTCACAAGGATTGTGACCATTTGTGTTGTTACTAAAGAGTAAACAACTAAAGTAGACTTGTTATCCAAATGAACTTATTAATTTTGGCGAGAATATCAGAAGATGAGAAAAGTAATTTTATTGATGACAAATTAAAGACAAAGGGAGGGTGGACAAATAGTTTGCCACCACTCTTGATGTTCAGAAGATACATTGGGTCTAGGAAAGATGAAAAGAGTAATGAAAGAATCCTAACTGTATTTGGCAGCATGGTAGGCTCTAGACCACTGGTCTGACCGTAAATCAAATTCTGGCATAATACCCATCAAAAAATGAGTATTGACATGAGTCTACCATTGTGAAAATTGCATGATGCACCTTTCAGGCTGATAATCAATACAGAAGAATGGACTAAGTAATCTGTAGCACTTTCTACGTGCATAATTGTAACGAGGAAGTGCTTCCTACCGGTTGAAGAAGTCCCAAATGATCTCATCTTGATGTAAACTTTCAATCAAAGCTTGACACTGGGGGGTTGACTGCGGTGTTTTACTATTGAATCTGAATGAACTAGCTTTAGATAGCATATGTCGGAAGAACCCCGACTGTAGGGCATAAATGCATCCTTCTACCAAGATAGTTTCTCCAAGAGCGAAACGAGTCAAACTACTATAGAGGAAAGCTAGGGCAGCCATGAAAATTGAGAGACGGCGGGTCTGCTGACTCCCCCATCTTTGTAGGAGTTGGATAACTCTGATATCAACAAAATTTTGGTCATCTTGAAAGAAAGCTAACCCTACTATGCATAGGACCATGGCGCGTTGAATCCTCTCTTTAGCTGCTCTTGATAGGGTGTCAACTTCCTCGTATATCCCATACTAATGATAAAGCTCAAACAAGTCAACAAACTGACTTCCATCTGCCTCGATGAGTGGCCAAGATCTATGTCTGGTCGCTTTGGCTAAAGTATCGCGAACATCCAACCGTTTGACATTGATCAGAAATTGCTGCTCTATGGGATCCTCAGGCTGACCAATTGGTTCTAGCAATCCCATAACATCATTGAACTCATCCATGAGTAAAGTCATTTCTCCTCATGGAAACCAGAATGTGCAGGTATGAGGATTTCATCGTTCTACCAAGGCCTGAATGAGATTTCCATTGACGGTATGCTTGCCAACTGCCGATGCTAGCTCTAATCCACAGTCATCCAAGTTGTCCGAAAACATACGCGAGAAGTTGGTGAACCAAGAATAATATCAATATGGAAATAACGAACATATGTGAATGACCCGATGAGCCAAAAATCCCCACCTTATCTCATGTGAGATATGATCTTTGGGAAAGATGGTGTCAAGTGAACTGAATGACATTGAATAATAATGAAGAAGAAAATAGTAAGGATCAGAATGATGATAAAATGCAGGACTTTGAAGAAGAAAATCGAGATCCAAAAAGGAAGAAAAAGGTATACACATGGAATTTTAGAAAACAAAGGAGATTTTAGAAAAGATTTCGAGGGTTTTTAAGAAAACTGATCTGGAGAAGTGAAGACAGTGGAAATATACACCTGGGTTTTTAAAATAGAGGAGAAATTTCAAAAGAAATACCTAGGGTTAGAGGGAAAAAATATTCTGGAAAAGGTAAGAAAAATATAAGAAATACGCAAGCATCACAGAATCAAAGTTATACAAACAAGGATGCACAAACAACACTCCCTAAAAGCTAACTCTAAATGCATAAATTTTGAAATGATTGTAGGACCCTGATCCTAACTTTAAGGTTTTAGATCATCTGAATCCAATCAAGATACGTCGATATACTCAAGCCAAAGCTTGAAGTACGTGGCGTAAAAATATCTATGGTTCTAAGGTAATGGTTTTCCAACATCCTTCAGTGCCTACCGATATACTTTAGACTAGGGCCCTTAGTACGTGGCAGGGGGGTTATTAGCTCAAATAAGTGGCCCACTTGTGAGGTTTTTTCCTGAACTATGGTTCATGAAGAAAGTCAGCAACATGAAGATCAGGACAATATAGGTAGGGGATGTTTTTAGAAATATAATCAACATGCAAGAAATCAGATGTCTCTAATGCAAAGTCTTAAAGAGATAGAATTTTGAAAACTTGTAAGAAGCATACACTTGCATATATTGTTTGCATTCAATCCCTAGATTGAGCAGGGTTGTATTAGACCTAAGTCTAAGTGAACATGAACAAAATCTT
This sequence comes from Nuphar pumila, assembly GCF_984573655.1. NCBI lineage: Eukaryota > Viridiplantae > Streptophyta > Magnoliopsida > Nymphaeales > Nymphaeaceae > Nuphar > Nuphar pumila. Next base: position 25,238,331 of record NC_143264.1, read on the forward strand.
CTCAATTTGGTCCTACTAAACCATACTTAAGCCTATATGCATCATGTCAGCTAGGTTAGAGTCTAGGCTCCTAAATTTTGCATAAAAAATGAAGCTGACATTTAGGAATAATGACTTGGAAAAATTTAAACAAGGCAAAGGCAAAAATTTGATCAGATGAAGACAAGTCCCATCACGGTCGTCAAAACTGTGATAGTTGCAAAAAAATTCTTCCTTTTCAAGAATAGAACTCCCGCAAGGTCCACTTGACCATTTAAAAAGATTTTAAAAATTAACTCGCCTTCATTTTTAGAAAATGTGGGAAAATGGGGAGACAAGGCTCGCTCGTCGGTACGAAGTTCAACTGTTCCTGGCGCCTTTACCAAGGGTAATTGGACCAAGGATCGAATATTATGCCTTTGACTTGCTCAAATTCGCCTAAGAGATTATTCTAAGTCCTAAAATGCACATAGAATCATGCTTGTGCTATGATTTTGACCTTGAAAATATGTATGATTTTAGAAGGATTTTAGAAGTCTGAATTTTCTTTTTGATTTTGAAAATATCATTTAGAAAATGGAAGAATTGAACTTGAATTGAAAAATTGAAATTGAGTTTGAATTGAAAACTTGAAGTTGAATTGAATTTGAATTTTTATTTTTATTTGAATTGAAAACTTGAAGTTTGAATTGAAAACTTGAAGTTGAAATGAATTTGAGTTTGAAATTGCAAAATGAAATTGAAAGTTGAAATTGAATTTAAAATTAAATTCAGAAATCTGAATTGATTGAAATTGAAAATCGAAATTGGAATTGATTTTTAAATTTAGAATTGGATTTAGAAATCAAATTTGGAATTTTGAAATTGAAAAATCAGAATTTGGAAATTGAAAATGAAGAATTGAAATTTGAAATTGAAAATGTAATTTAATATGAAAATTAAATTTAAAACTAAAAAACGAAATTGAAATTTGGAAATGAAATTGGAATTTAGAATTGGAATTCAAATGAAATTAAAAAATTAATTTGGAATAAAAATCGAGAATTGAAATGAAATTCAAAATTAAGAATTAAAATTTGAAAATGAAAAATTTGAAATTGATATTAGAATTTGAAATGAAAATAAAATTTGAAATTTGGAATTTGAAAGAAATAGAAAATTGAAATTGATATTTGAAATAGAATACAAAATTGAAATTTAAAATTCAAAAATGGAAAGTTAAAATTAAAATTAAAATAAAAATCAAAATTTGGAATTTGAATGGGAAATTGAAATTAGTATTTGAAGTTGAGATAGGATTTAAAAAAAGGTTTTAAGAATTAAAAAAAAATAGTAATTTGAAAATATTTGGAATTTGAAAATGATTTAAAAAATGTCAATGATTTTGAATTTCGAAAATGAAATTGGAAAATAACTTTGAATTTGATAAAAGAAATCAAAAAATGATTTGGAAATGAAAATTGTTTTTGAAAATCACTTGAAATTTGAAAATTACTTGAATAATTTAAAAAAAAAGGATGAAATTCTATGAATATGCTATTTTTAAAAAAAAAATTATTTGAATTTTAAAGAAAAGAATTTGATACTTTTATAGAATTAAAACAAGATTAATTTTCATATATTTATGACTATGACCACAAATATATAAAGATTAATTTTCATATATTTTAAGTTAATCTTTATAAAAAATTTAATAAAGATGAAAAAGACATTTTATGCATTTATAAAATTAAAATAAAATTAATTTTTAATATATTCATGACTAGGGCCACAAATATACTTTGAATTAATCTTTATTTTAATTCAAATAAAGAAAGAAGAGAAAATTAATTTTGAAAGAAATGATGATTTTTGAAAATGACCTAAAAGTGTAGGTCGAATTTTTATTTAATAATTAATAATAACTCTAAGTATTACTCGTATTCTGACTAAGGCCGTAAATATGAACTTTACTTAGTTTTATTTATTCTTTATCAAATGGTGCATGTGTCATTCGTGTTTTTCATAGTGTATTAAAAATAAAGAAAAATAAAATGCAATAAATCAATTATGAAATTAATTTATATGCTCATTCATTTTAAACTAAGCATAAAATAAAATTGTCATTAATAGAATTATTACAACCCTTGAATTAATTACAATAATTGAAAAAAAAGAAAGAAAACCCTACAAAATGAGCAAACATGTTAGAAATATAGGTATTTATGGATTTTTTTTAATTATTAAAAAATTGAAGAAAATCCAAAATTTAGCCCTTTTATGCCCCAAATAAGAAAAAATCCAAAAAAAATGGAAATTTATAAAATTTGATGTGAACGTTTCTAATAACCTTATAAAGGCTCTAGAATCAAAAAATACAGAAAATGATTGGAGAAAAACCCGAATTTGGGCTTTTTATCCAATCAAAACAGGATTTTTTAAAATCAGGATATGCAAACAGACCCTATCAGAGTATTTTGAGTGAATGAAGGTTTAAAACAACTCAAATTGATTTGAAAATAAATTCATAGATTCCTAACACATCAGGAAAACATTTCCTATTTACAGAACTTAAAAATCATTTTTAAAACTTGAGTTATGATTGAAACAACAAAACCTAATTTTTAGAAACAAAGAATTGGATTTTAGCAAACAAGTTTCTATAATTTTTGAGTTTTAGAGGCTAAACTTATTCAATTTCTCTCAAATTTGTGAGATAAGTTGATCAATTCAACCAGGAAACAACTTTAATTTACATAATTATAAAATAAATCCTGGTTTGGAAATGGTGACTTCGGGAAGTGATTGTTTCTAAATAGGAAATAGACCTATTACAAGATTTAAAGTTTGGTAACCAATCCCAGTTTTTGACAGAATTGAAATATCAAATCAGTATAAAAGTTTTTAAAATTTGACATGGATACACTAGACTTAAAATGGAAGAAAACCCTTTTTACAGATTTCAAAAATAAGTTTTTATTAGAGAGAGCTAATCTAAACAAGTTGAGATAAAATTTAAGTAATGCTTAATAAGGCAAAATAAAAAAGTTCTAATTTTTCATTAGAATCAGATATGAAAATTTCATAAAAAATACTGAAAATTTTAATATATAAACTTGACATTTAGATAAGAAATTTTCAATTTACAGATCTAGAACATGATCTCCCATTAGGGAGATACAATCCAAACAAATCGGGTAAAAACCTAAGAAAAGCATGTGAAAGAAAATTGATAAGGTTCTGGTTTTTTATTTGAATGATAGATGAAAAGAAAATGAAAGTTTATGAAAATTGGCATGCATAAACATCACATTCTAAAGAAGAAACTTTTTTTTACAGATCTGAAAAGTGATCTCTTTGGGAGATATGAATGCAACAAGTTGATCATGAGTTTGAGCAATGCCTAGGATTGCAACAGATAGGGTTTCGACTTAAAATGCAAATGAAATAGAGATTCTCCATAGAAATTGATGAAAATAGAGATATACTAGACATACATATGAAAAAAATTCCTTTTACAAATCTAAAAAATGATCTCCCATTAGGGATATATGACTCTAACAAAATGGGATAAAAACCGGACCATTAAAATGACATAGTATAACAGGATCATGGTTTTTTACCAAAATTAGGCATGAAAACACCATAAAAATTAATAAAAAATGGCATAAAAAATTAGATTTAATGCTGAAGACATCCCTTTTTATAGATTGGAGAGATCATCTATGGTTAGAGAGAAATCACTCCAACAAGTGGGTCCAATTTCAGGAAAAATCCGGATGACCCAAAATGATTAGATCTGAATCCTGATTTGTTTAGAGACCAAACCAACTCAGAATGACCTGATTTTTTGTGGAGATCCCGAAAACACATAAACAAAGTTGCAGTAAAAAATTTAGATATAAATGACATCTAATTATATGCGAATTGATAAAATAAAAAATGGACCAGAATAGAAAATAGCATATAAACATGATTGAGTGAAATATAACCTTATTAATGAATTGATCCAAGGATCAAATATGAGATCTATCATTTCAAATCATGGATGATGATGAAAATGATACAAAAATAAAATTAAATCATCTAAAAATAAAATTGAAAGCATTGGGGCATGAATTGAAATCGATTTTTTCCATTGAATATGAGATTTAATCTAATGAAGATCAAATCTCAATTCTAAATAGCTAGAATGGAAATGTACAAAGTAAATAGTAATTTGAATGGATTAAAAGGCATAAAAGCAAGATTACTACAGAAATAATGCAAATCTATATTGTTATTTTATGATATTGAAAGGAAAATGCAAGAAAAGAAGAGAAGGGGCGATATTTAGAGAATTTACAAAAGAAGTAAAAAAAAAAAAAAGAAATAGAAGAGGAGGAATTGGCCTACCTTGAGGGCTGGAGGAGGAGTGCTTCTTCTTCACCTCAGCCACCAAACAAGACCCAGAGAGGAGATGTAGTGCTTGAGAGAGGGAGTATTTTTCTTCTTCTTTGGAAACTCGCCCCCCCCCCATGGGGGCTATTTATAATGCTAATTGGGGGCACTTTAGGTATTGTATATTTAAGATATTTTTAAGCCCTAGGGCTGATGTGGCAAGAGGCTTATATGGGGAGGGGTTGGTGTCAACCCCATGTGGGTATTTAAGAATTTTTAAATGGGCAACAATGCCCTTTTGCAAAAGCTTTTGACACATGGCACCCCCTTGCAAGTGGGTGCCCATGTGTGTCTTTTTCAAATTTTATAGATGGGTAAAATGTGCATTTGATTGCAATTTTGACACATGGCATCACCTTGCAAGTGATGCTCATGAGTATTTTCTAAAAGCAAAAAGGGGTTTTTAAAAGTAGATTTAAAAATAAATTTGGTTTGATTTTGAAAATGCCGAGTGGTGCCCCTTCTTTGAAAATGCATTTTTGATTTTTGATTTTAAAATTCAAGATGAAAAGTGAAATAAAATATGAGAAATAAAAAAAGGAATTTGGAAATAATTGGATTCAAAAATCCAATTTTGATTTTTGAAATCCAAATTGGGTTAAAATTGGATGTAGATTGAATTTTGAGAAATTTTTGCAAAATATTGGATTTGGAATTCAAAGATTATTTTTTAAATTAAGATAAAAATTGGATTTTGATTTTGAATTTGAAATCTGCAAATTGATTTTGAATAAAAATTAGATTTTGAAATGGGTCTGAATCCATTTTGATATTTTGAAATCCAGATTGAATTACGAATTGGATCCAGGGTATTTTTTAGAAGTCTTTTGCAAAATGATGGATTTGAATTTGAAATTAAAGAATCAATTTTGAAATTAGGGTAAAAATTGAATTTTAAAAGGGATCTAGACCTGAGGTTTTGAAAAAGATTGGATCTGGATCTTGATTTAAAGGAAATTGGTTCGAAAATGAGAATCAAATTCTGAATATGGATTTCTAAAGAATTGAAATGCAAAACCCAAAATTTATGATGAAAATTGGGATTTTTGATTTTGGATTTGGATCCAGCTCAAAGAATGGAATTGAATCTTGGATCTCGATCAGAATCCGAGAAATGAATTTGGATCTCAGATGTCAAGTGAATCTGAGTTTAGAAATTGATTTAATTAACCTTCTGAATGGATCAGAAGGTAGATCCAGAATGAAATGGATCCGAAATGATTAATTGGATCTCAGATATCCCATGAGATATTTCAGGTTAAAAAGGATAGATTAGACTCTTGATATGGATTTCTGAATGAATCAGATGAAAAATCCAAGTCTGGGATGAAAATTAGACACCAGATCCAGCATTGGATCCACTATCCGAATTGAAATAGATTAGATCTCGTATATTCCTGAAATATCAGATGAAGGAATTGATCCGAGTCTGAATTTGGGATCTGTCCCAGTTAAAAAATTGTTAGAAATGATGTTCTGAAGAAATATTATTTTTTGTTTTCGCTATGCAAGGGTAGAAACACAGTACTAAACTGGTTTGAACTAATTTGAACTGGACAGGATTGGAATGAACTAAATCAAAAGTCAGTTATACTTAGGTGAACTAAATTCAGAGCTAAAACACCAGCTCAACCAGCTGGGGTTAGCTCAATTTGGATTAAATCGAGTTTAAATGAACTCAAATGAGTTGAAACGAAGGTTTGAGTGTATAAAAAGTGTCTTTGAACTAAAACTGGACCATTCAAACTCTTGATGAACTTAGATTAGACTCTTGGGGATAGAATCAATTGAATTTGGCTGACTCGGAGATAGTCTGACTGAAATTTGAGCCAAAATGAGCTTATTTTGCCTAAAATAAACTGAATTTAGCTCGAATGAACTGACACAACTCATTTATAGGCTCAATGGTACTAGAAATGATTGACATTCTAACTCTTCTGAACTTAGAATGTGCTTGGCTACAACAGACAGACGAAGCGCTAAGGGTGACTCAGGGATAAAATAGTAATTTTATTATCAAAATGGGGGTAAACTGGCCTCTAGACTGGATAAACCTAGGGGTGAAACTCGACACTGCCCTGTAGGGGTTTGGTATCTGAGAAAAAGAATGTCTGGAATGGATTTGAAAATTTTGGGGTGTTTACCTATCTTCATATCTAGATGCTAATCTTTGACTTGAGAATCGTGCAAACCCTACCGCCACTAACAAAAACTAATGTCAGAATTTTAATCAAAGGAGATAAACAAGACAACAACTAATTATCAAAACTGAATATCAATGAATTAAACTAGCTATGCTATATAATATGCATGGATGAAGACCTTACATGATTTCTAAGTGGATCTATGTTGCTGCTAAACTATGGCAGGCACACGTTACACATATGCATAACAACAAGTCAAAGATACGTGCTTAAGAAAAATCAGCAAATTCAAAGCAACAATAAATCCTAAATAGACTCAATTCTAAATGCCACTAAGCAAAAGTAATTTGCATGCAACTAGACTTTTTGAATTATAACATGTCCCTAAGGGGAACCACACTTAGTACTATGATTAAATTAAGATGATAAATAAATCAATAACAAGGTTAACAAGAAAGAATAAAATCAACTTTTATTATCTAATCTAATTAAGCCTACTAATCAAAATTTATCCTAGAGTTAATGACATATTACCTAATTGATTAATGTGGGGCCTAATCAAATGACACCTACGAGAGAGAAACAATTGGACATAAAGAAGAGAGATGGCTTGTGGAGGGGATAAAACAGAGAAGGAGAGAGGGTCGACACACAAAAAAAAATGGCACCGTTGCAAAAATGTGTGAGCCCTTTTTGTTTTTGTGTCAACCCTCTCTCCTTCTCTCTCTTATCCCCTCTACAAGCCATCTCTCTTCTTTATGTCCAACTGTTTCTCTCTCGTAGGTGTCATTTGATTAGGCCACACATTAATCAATTAGGTAATATGTCATTAACTCTAGGATAAATTCTGATTAGTAGGCTTAATTAGATTAGATAATAAAAGTTGATTTTATTCTTTCTTGTTAACCTTGTTATTGATTTATTTATCGTCTTAATTTAATCATAGTACTAAGTGTGGATCCCCTTAGGGACGTGTTATAGTTCAGAAAGTCTGGTTGCATATATATTACTTTTGCTTAGTGGCATTTATATTTGAGTCTATTTAGGATTTGTTGTTGCTTTGCATTTGCCGATTTTTCTTAAGCACGTATCTTTCTTTGACTTGTTGTTATGCATGTGTGTAATGTGTGCCTACCATAGTTTAGCAGCAACATAGATCCACTTAGAAATCATGTAAGGTCTTCATCCATGCATATTATATAGCATAGCTAGTTTAATTTCTTGATATTCAATTTTGATAATTAGTTGTTGTCTTGTTTATCTCCTTTGATTAAAATTCTGACATTAGTTTTTGTTAGTGGCTGCAGGGTTTGCACGATTCTCAAGTCAAAAATTAGCATCTAGATGTGCAGGCATAGCCCTTAAAAGAAGATTAATTGATATTGATAAATGCTTTTGGATTTTTTGTTATCATTGCAAAATTTTACTTTTGCAAGTCAAATTGACCTTTTGAAAAGAACTCACCTCTGTTTTGAAAATATGAGAAAATTGAGAGATTGGGACTCGCCTGTTGGTACGAGGTTCAACCATTTCTGGCACTATAACTAGGGGTAATTGAACCAATGATCAATCATGTGCTTTGCTTTACTCAATTGTCTAAATCGTTATTCTATTCTTAAATGCGCAAAGAATCAAGCATGTGCTATGAACTTTGAAAAAATGCATATTGAAAACATGATGTATGCTTGGAAATTTCTTGGAAAAGGGATACTTGGAAAAGGAGACACTTTGAAAATCGTGAGCCACATTTGAAGAAAATGAAAATCAAATTTTGAAGAAAAGAAAACTTGAAAAATCGTGAATTTGGACTTAGAAAAATATTTAGAAAAGAGAAAACCTTGAAAATCGATTTTGAGGAAAACTTGAGCAACTTTGAGAAAATCAATTTTTCTGAGATGTAATTGTAAAATAGGTAAAAAGGGATGGGCGTGTGGCCCTGTAAAACCCTTTTCATGATGCAATCTAACCTAGATGATGCATGAATGCGGTTTGTGAAAATATTTTCTGAAGAATTTGAGAAAATTATTTGTAAAAGAATTTATGTGCCTTATAGAATTTAGATGAAATAAATTCTCTACATATCTCTGACTATGCCCACAAATATGTGTTGAATATATCTCATTTGATTCTAAAAGGAAAAATATTTAGAAAATCTTTGAAAATATGCAATGTTTTCTGAAGATAGCCTAAGAGTGTAGGTTGTTTGTAACTTAAAAGAAGATGATAAATATGGGTTTCGCTACTATTCTGACTATGACCACAAATACGAAACCTACCAAGTTTATTAACTCCTTAGAAGCAGGTGCACATGTCATTCATGTTGACCATGGTGGATTTGAAATATGCATGAATCATCATCCATCATAATTAATATTATTGAAAATAAACTATATGCAAATGTAGCCCTAATCTAAGCAGGAAATTAAATTTTTATTCCAATATTACAATTTACATCAATAATGAACTGAAAAAGAGAAAAAAAGAACAAAGGAAAATACAATCTTGAGTGTCCCTACAAAATTATCAAACTTGTTAGTAGACAAATGTCAGCTTTTCAGGATTTATCCAACAATATCTGAAATTGAGGGATTTGTCCGGATATAAGCCTTTTTCATGCTTCTCTAAAATAAAAATTATTAAATAACATAATGGATGGTGCATAACTTTATAAATAATAAAAATAAATAACTTTAAAATTTGGAATTTAGAGGAAAATGACTAAAATACACTTAAAATTTGACCTTTATTGCAAAACAGGGTTAAAAACAAGGTTTTTCAGAAAACAAATTTGTAATACGCTTAATCTGGGAATCAAACGGATTCAAAATAATGCCAAATCGGGTAATGGGTGCCCTAATATGATTATAAAGATGATAAAACTCTAAAAATATGAAAACCATGGATGAAAATAATAAAATATGCAAAAATAATGAAATTTGCACGTGTTCCGGTTAAATCAGAACTCCGCAAGCATCATGTTTTTATGAAATAACTAAATAACAGATCAAATGAATTCCAAAATTCATAAAAATAGACATGGACACTTTTAATAACCCTAAAATTAAAATTCAATCAAAAAAAATATTTTTGGGATTATTTTAAATATAAATATTAAATAAAAGATGAAAAATACATGATTTTATCTATGGTCACGTACCTATCATGGTGTCAGACCATAATTAGATATCAAACAGCCATAGAAATTTATGAAATTTGACAGAGAGAAACTAGACAGATTAATGGAGACAACTTTTTTTACAGATCTAGAATATGATCTCTAGTTTGGGAGATACAACTCCAGCAATATGTACCTGATTCTGGTCTATGCATAACGATGTCAAACAAGTAGATCTGGTTTCGGGCTCAGAGAAATATAGCAAACCACCATTAAAATTTATAAAATTTTACAAAGGCAAACTAGAAATCACAATGAGAAAAAAACCTTTTATGGATCATCAATACAATTTTTGGTGAGGGAGAAATCATTCTGGCAATATGACCCATGGTTTGAATCAAGACTATCAACCCAAGAAACACAGGTTCTGATTGTGAGCTTCAAGAAAATAGAAATCAATCATCGATACGACATACAAACAGATCATTAGCTTTTTATGGATCATCGATACGATCTTCGATGAGGGAGAAATCGCTCCGGCAAGTTGACCCTGACCCTAAACTAGGCATGTCGGTTCAAGAAGCATAGGTGTAGTTGTTGGGTCAAAGAAACATAAAAATCCACCATAGAAATTTATAAAAATTTCAGAGATTGAAGTAGACATCCTGAAGAGTACGCTTATTTTTACAAATCATCGATACGATCTTCGATAAGGGAGATATGACCTCAGAAAGATGCTCTTGGATTTTCATAATATTTTCCTGACTCAAAAAACAAGTTCCGACTTTGATTTTTGAACACAGGGTTACAGACCTAAAAAAAAAAATAATTTTTTTATTAAGAACTGTAGTTATATGCATGATTTTACCATACAAAATTCAGATTTAATTAATGAATATAGGCTAGAAAAATAATCACATTAATAGATGACCAGATTTGCGAATAATGGAATCTAAAACCCTAGAACAAAATAAATTTGTTTAAGAATGCTAAAATACTAAAAAATGTGCACTCAATGATATGAATCATAATTTAATACATGAACAACTAAAAATAAACATAAATATGATGAAATAAACAAAAAAATCAGGGAAGCATGGCTGAGATTTTGATTTAGCCATTAAAAGAGGGATTTGACCTATAGAAAGGTCGAATCTTGATCTTTTTCGGGCATTTAACATAATAAATGAATTACCAATGATATTAACAGATCAAAAATGTGTAAAACACCATGGATGATCAGTATATCATCATCTTTGGTCGTGAGCATTGGCCTTGAATGAAAAAAAAAGGGAAAATCCAACACATAGGGGGCGACAATGGTGGAAATATATAAAAAATAAAATAAAAATAAAAAAAGAAGAAGGAAGAAGGGAGCTCACCTTGGCTGCAACAATGGAGAAGGAAGGGCTAAGAGAGACGAGAGCAATCCAATGTGAGAGAGGGATAGTTTGTTCGATCCCCCTATGACCCTTTTTATAGTTTTTCAACCCCTATTAATTAGAGAGTTTTGATTTAATCGAAACTCTATTAATTATTTAAGAGATAAATCAAATGGGGGGGCAATTTTCTTAGGGACTTCTAACCTAACTAAAATACTAACTAATTAACCTAATTGAGTCCTAATTAACCTCTGAAAATATCAAATATGGCGCCACCCATGTGGGCCCACATTTGGTTTTTAAAACTCTAATTAAAAGTTTAAAACCAAAGTTAAAATACTTAAGTAAAAATGGAGTTTTAAAATCAATTTTGAGTTTTTCAAACTTCTAATTTAAGTAGAACACTAACTAAACCTAAACACCGTCAAATGTGATGCCACCTAATGTGAGCCCCATTTGATTTTTTAAAAAAAAATGATTTTTAAAAGGGAGAAAATAAAGGGGTTAAAATGATATTTTAAAAAAACTTTAAAAAGATACCTAGACCCACTAATATTTTTGTATTTTTGAAATATGTAAGATATGAAACTGATATGAATTTGAATAAAAATAAAAAAATTAGGGTTTACACCCCTGCAGGGTGGGCCCCACTTGAAGAAATTTTAACAAAATTGGAAATTAGTTTAAAAAGTGAGTTCAAAACGAATCCAGATCATTTTTCTAAGGAAAATGTTTTGAAATAAAGGAATATAAATCCCTGGTGAGTTGGCCAAATGGAAAATATCGATTTAAAACTCAGGTTTTTGAAATTGATTTCGAAATAAAGGATTTAAAATCAAATCTGGATTTGAGATTTTAAAAAATGAGAGTTCTGGATCTTGAGAATAACATGCAATGATATGCAATGTGATAAAATGATCTAAAATGATATGAAATGTCATGAAATAATATGAAATGCGATGCAAAATATAAACTCTAGGTGAGGGATTTGAAGTCCTGGACCCCTGGCAGAGACATGGAAATTCCTGTTGGGAGATTAAAATTGATGATTGAACATCAAATCCGATGTTGGATCTAATCCAAATGTGAATTGGGTCTTGGATATATCTAAGATTTCAGAAAAAAAATTATTCTGAGCCCTTATTAGCAGTTATACCAGCTTAGGAAATGAAAAAATGATGTTTTAGACAAAATGATCTGAGAAATGATTTTGCCTCTGTAGGGCATAGAGTGACACTAGAGAACGAGATTTGAACTGATTTATACTGGATCAGACTGGGTTCTAGGGCTTTTGAACTCAGGTGAACTAAAATAACACTGACTTAACCAAACTCCTAAGCTAAATGATCAAGAAATGGTTCAATTCTCAGAGAAATGGTGAGAAATGACCACTGGAGTGAAGTGAGTAATGAAACCACACTGTGTTTGAGCTGGAATGAAGATCAATTATATTGAGATGAACTAAATCTGGAGCTCAAACACTAGCTCAACTGACTAGATTTAAGATCAATTTTAACTAAAATGAGCTAGAATAAACTCTAACACTATGGGAAATGGGTTTGAACTGAAACTAGAGCACTTGAACTCCTGGCAAGCTCAAGCTAGACTCAGAGGAATAGGGTCGACTAGAATTAACTGACTCGAGAATAATTGCTACAATTTGAGCTAGAATTGAGCTCATTTCTCAAGAAATGAACTAATTTTAACTAAAATGGTCAGGAATAAACATGATTTGCTCATTGTGAGCTAGAAATGACAGACATTGTAACTGTTCTGAACTTAAAAATGAGCTCGGTCGACTCTGACTGACTGAGATCTATGGTGACCTAGGGGTAGAATGGTAATTTCATTGACAAAAAGGATGGAATGACACCTAAACTTGGATCGACCAAGGGCTAGACTCCTAAGGGGATTGGCATCTGTTGGAAAGGGGTGTATGAGGATGAATGGAAAAAAATTGGGGTGTTTACAGTTCCGTCGAAGTTTCTAAGTGTTACTTCATTTTTTTATTTATTTGTGCTATGACTTTATGTATGTCATGTAATTGTCAATTAACATTGTGTTTGATCATTAATAAAGTATGATTGTACGATGGACATTGAATTGCTCCCATTCCCTGTGGATCGACCTGACTCACTTCAACCATGAAAGTCGGTTTTTATATTTTGATGGACGATTTTTACAATCCTTTATTAAAAATATTTTTCTAAAATTTCCAACCGATAAAAGTCCCATCAAAATTTTGGCACCATTGCCAGGGAACGGCGAATTATATTCAATTCCATTTGCATTCTCACTTTATTAATATTTTGTGTGTTTTGTAGTTGATGGATTTAGGATTAACATAGTAAGTGAATATAGGATTTCATTTCGTAGATAATTTAGTTAGTATGTTTTTTTGTTTTAATTTAGATTAGTTAGATTAATTGCTTTCTAGTGTAGTATTGATTAGATTTATATTTTGTTGCATGATTAGATGTGTTTTTGCATTTTTGTTTCATCCATTTGTGATTTGTAGATAAGAAATTACATAGAAAAAGCTTGATTGAAGCAAATCCTGTTTTCCATTATTTTTTGGTAATTTTCAAAAAAAACTTTAATAGTCAAAACGGTTCGGAAAAATCTGATTGTTGGTCTGAACACTCTTTGTAGTGTGCAGCATTAGAAAACAAATTTTTGGGAATAACTATTTTTACAAATCTTGATTTTGAACTCGTAATTTCAAAACTACCAGAAATCGAGAATCAGGTTCCTATTTTAGAACAACAACTTGCAGACACGATTTCTAGAGTTTGGGAGTTGAGTTTTGGGTGATTTTAGAGGCTGTGGATAGCTACTTTTGTGTAGAATCCACTTGCAAAATTTCAGTATTTTTGGGTTTGGGGTGTTTCAGTTATCAGATTTTAAGTCAGACCCTATCCTGTGCTCAAAACCGGATTTTTGAAAAGTTTTGAAATGAAACTGCATTTTCTTTGAATTTTAAATTTTAAAAGAAAATAGATTTGTGCAAACTACTTTTTCTGTGTATTTCTTTGATTTGATGAGTTTTTAGTTTAAATTTTCTCATGATTTTTAGGTCATCTGATCTCTGCATACCGGTTGTGTATTGTATATCTTCAAGAAATTCAAGCATTTGGATTTCTAAGAAAGTAGAGTCCAAAGGCGATAGTTTCTTTTTCTTTTTATATTGTTTTTATGGGTGTGCAATTTGTGATCTGGTTGCACACTTAGGTTAGATTAGCTAGGACGATCACATTTTGTGTGGGGCCATACACTTGGACTTGTGCCAGCGTATGCAGGGGCAACGTAATTTAGGCAAACCTCTTTATCCCTTCGAGCCAGAGCCAGAGTGTATCATAAGGAGATCCAAAAGTCAAGGCGAGATGGAAAATGAGAGGCAAGAGCAGCATCCCATGCAAGAATGGCTTGCCCCTAGGTTACTCCGTGAGTACTTTATGCCTACAGAGTACCACTAGGGCTCAGTCATCATAAGACTCAAGATAGAAGCCCACCATTATAAGATCAAGGCCAGTACCATTAGCATGTTATCATCTTTTCATGGCCTAACCCATGAGGATCCCTATAATCATATTGATGAATTCCTTGATGTGTGCGATATAGTTAGAATCAATAACGTAGGGGATGACACATTGAAAATTCGATTGTTTCCATTCTCATTGAAGGACAACGCTAAGCATTGGCTCAAGACATTGGATACAAGGCGGATTGAGACATGGGATTAGTTACAATAAGAATTCCTTCGTAAATATTTCCCAATAGGCAAGACAAATCAGTTCAGGCGAGCCATCACTAGCTTTTGTGAGAGTGAAGGCAAGCAATTTCATGAATCTTGGGAAAAAATGAAGGAACTCATTCAGAAATGCCCACACCATCAGGTTGTGAGGTGGCAGGTTCTACGGTGTTTCTATGATGGTTTATCAGAAAGGAATTGCCAACTCATTGATTCATCCTGTGGGGGTAGCATTCTTTTGAAGAGTGAGGATGAGGCATGGCATTTATTTGACATGCTAGCGAAAAACTTTCTTCATCATTCATCCTCATCTTCATTTTCTTCCTCTCGTACTGAGAGGAGCACACCGAGCATTTTAAAGAAAGGTGGGTTGCTAGAACTAGGTCCACTCGATACGATGTAAAGTCAAGTCAATCTGCTTAATCGTAAGATGGAAAAACTTCTCACCAGTCCCCTAATGCGTCAATCATCGGTGTGTGATCTGTATCACAGTCCATCTCATGAGGTCACTGAGTGTCCTTTGGCAACTCAATACCCCAAATTTGTGACAGAGCAAGTTTAGGCAACGAAGGGTTTCAATCGCCCTCAAAATAATCCTTAGTCTGCCACATATAATCCAGGGTGGCGGAATCATCTGAATTTCTCTTGGAGGTAGCCAGTAGAACCGCCCACACATCAGGTCCAGCCTTAGCAGCAGTCTTATCAATGTCAGTCCTTTTCTCAGTCTCAGTCTCCATTTGCACATGTTGCACCTTCTCAGGACCTGCAACGATAGTCATCAGTGGAGGAACGTTTGTTGAGGATCTGTGAGGATATAAAGGCATCTAATGACAAAAATCAGTAGAGATATGATCAAACATTCCAAAAATATGACTAGATACTGAGTTCGCACACCCAATCTCTAGTGAAGCTAGAGACGCAAGTGCAACGATTAGTAGAGTCACTCAGTAGGAGATTAGAGGGGACCTTACCAAGTCAGCCATTGCAAAATCCTAAGTGTAAGGCACTAGTTATGGGAAGTCTTTTTGCTTCTGAGGATGAGCATAGTCAAGCTAAATCCGTTATGGCATTGCCTAGTGAACGCAGTTTGCATGCCTCAGAATCCAGTAGGACGGCAGAGCAGCCAGAGTATCCTGAGCATTCTACTTTAGCTTAGTCGTCCATCCCAATTAGTCATCATCAGGATAAGGGTGCATCCTCTCGATAGAAAGAGGAGCCACCAGTGTATATTCCCAAACCACCCTATCCTAGAGCCTTAGAGATGCCGGCAGGTAGCAATTCTGCCAAGGTGCAGGACATGCTTGAGATTTTTAAGAATGTTCAGATTAACCTTCCTTTTCTAGATGCCATTAAGCAAATGCCCGCATACGCAAAATTTCTCAAAGAGCTTTGTACTCAAAAGAGAAAATCCAGAGGAAAGACCCCCACCAAGGGCGTGCTGAATCAGCAGGTGAGTCAGGTGCTCCAGCATCGGACACCACCTAAGTTGCAAGACCCTAGTGCACCCATCATTTCATGTGTGATAGGGGAAATCAAGGTGGAGCGAGCACTGTTAGATCTAAGAGCAAGCATCAATATTCTTCCTGGTTTCTTCTATGACTACTTTAGATTAGGGGAGATGAAGTCGACGCCCATGACCCTCCAACTAGCTGATCATTTTATAAAGGTGCCTTGTGACATTCTTGAGTACATGCTAGTGAAGGTTGAGGATTTCTACTTTCCAGTCGACTTCGTCATTCTCGATATGGAGGGCATTGATAAGAAGAGACAAACTCTGATTATTTTGGGCAGGTCATTCTTAGCAACGGCCAATGCATGCCTCAATTGCAAAATCAGAGCTCTGGATGTGTCATTTGGGAATAGGAAGGTTAGGCTCAATGTTTTTAATGCAGTTGTGGGACCTGCTGGGGACTCAACATGTTTCTCGATTGATGTTATTGAGGAGATCTTGGAGGAGACACCTGAGATGTATATGACATCATCTGTAGATTTGTATAGTATAGGAGATGAGGATGTAGAGATAGGTAGTAGTAGTAGCTTATTCGTTAGGTCCTTTGTTCTTTGTTTGACCATTTTTTTACGGAGAGAGGGTTTTGAGCCCCTTCCATCTTTGGTTGAGAGCCCAGCACCATCATCCATCTTGTCTCCCCCAAAGTTAGAACTTAAGCCTCTACCGAGCACGCTTAAGTATGCATTTTGGGGAAAGGGGGAGACACTTCTTGTGATTCTCTCGTCACACCTCGCGGATGAGCAAGAGAAAAAATTGCTAGAGGTGTTGCACGAAAATAGAGAAGCGATTGGGTGGTGGGTGGCTGATCTTCAGGGGATTGATCCCTTATTCTCCATACGTCGCATTCATACTGATGAGAAGCAAAAGCCATTTAGAGACATGTAGAGGTGGCCCAACCCAAACATGAAGGAGGTCGTTAAGAAGGAAGTTGTCAAGTGGCTCGATGCCGGTATTATCTACCCCATATCTGATAACCAGTGGGTTAGTTTAGTACAGGTTGTTCCCAAAAAGTCTGGCCTCACTGCGGTCAAGAATGAGAAAGGGGAAGAGATCCTGTAGTGAACCACTACAGAGTGGCGTATTTGTATTGATTATAGGAAGTTGAATGAGGCGATGCATAAAGATCATTTTCCTTTTCCTTTTATCGATTAGATCTTGAAGAAGTTGGCCAACCAGAGCTATTATTGTTTCCTTGATGGTTATTTTGGCTATAACCAAGTCGTGGTTCATTCGGAGGACCATGAGAAGACTACCTTCACCTGTCTGTTTGGCACCTTCGCATTCCGTCGAATGCGGTTTGGGCTCTGTAATGCTCCAACAACTTTTCAAAGGTACATGACATCCATATTCTCTGACATGATCGAGGATGTCATGGAGATTTTTATGGATGATTTTTCTGTGTACGGTTCTTCCTTTAAAGATTGTCTTCATAAGCTTTCATGTGTGCTTCAGCGATATAGGGGGACAAATCTCGTGCTATCATGGGAGAAGAGTCATTTTATGGTGTCATAGGGGATTGTTTTAGGCCACATTGTTTTCATTCGCGGTATTGAGGTGGACCGCACAAAAGTTGAGTCAATCACAAGGTTGACCCCCCCCCCCCCCAGTCAACTGTGAGGCAAGTGCGATCATTTCTTGGGCACGCTAGATTTTATAGGCGGTTTATTCAAAATTTCAGTAAAATCTCCAAACCGCTATGTGCTTTATTGCAAAAGGATGTGCCTTTTACTTTTAATACAAAACGTTTGCAGGCGTTTGAGACATTGAAAAATGCCTTGGTTACTGCTCCTATTTTGAGGTCGCCAGATTGGACATTGACATTTGAGATCATATGTGATGCATCAGACTTCACTATTGGGGCTGTTTTGGGGCAAAGAATCGATAGGAAGCCATATGTTATTTATGATGCGAGTAAGACTTTGAATGATGCCCAAATGAATTATACGACAACTTTAAAGGAATTACTTATTGTCGTCTTTGCCCTTGACAAGTTTAGATCTTACTTGCTAGGGTCCAAAGTAGTTATCTACTCGGATCATGCCGCATTGAAATATTTACTCAGCAAGAAAGATACTAAATCCAAGTTGATTCGATGGATCTTGCTGCTACAAGAATTTGATCTCGAGATTCAAGATAAGAAGGGTAGTGAAAATATAGTAGCGAATCATCTGTCACGGTTGGTTGTGGAGTTTGGTTCAAATAAAGCACCAATCAGTGACTTATTCCCAGATGAACAACTTATGACAGTGAAGTCTGTGCATTGCCTATGGTTCGCAAACCTTGTTAATTATTTAGCAACCTGACAGATATCGTTACACTAGTCGAAGAATGAGAGAGAGAGAGATTTTTTGCACAGGTCAAATATTATTACTGGGACCCATCAGTGTTGTTCAAGTATTGTGTTGATCAGGTAATTCATATGTGTGTCCGAGAGGATGAGGTTCTGTGATCATTACAAAATTTTTCCTTTTCCTTTTTCTCTCTTTTCTCTTCTTTTTCCTTTCCGCCCTTTTTCCTTTTTGAAGGGAAAAAAGAAAGAGAGAAGAGAAAGAAAGAAAGAAAAGAAACTCTTTTGCAAGGTCTAACTTGACCTTTATTTGAAAAAAATTTGAAAATTACTTGCCTCCGTTTTTGAAAATTTTGCAAAAAAAGATGGAGAGACAGGATTCGCTCGTCGGTACAAGGTTCAACCGTTCCTGACGCCTTTACCAAAGGTAATTGAACCAAGGATTGAATTAATGCCTTTTGCTTTGCCTAAATATGTCTAAATGATTATTCTGAAATCCTAAATACACATTGAATCATGCTTGTGTAATGAAAATGCAAAGATGTATGCTTTTGAGAAGGGCTTCAAAAAGTTTGGATTTTTTCAAGTGATTTTGAAATAAGTTTGAAAACATCTTTAAAGAGATGGTTCAAAAATTGAATTTGATTTGGAAAACTGAAATTTGAATCTAAACTTGGAATTTGAAATGAATTTGAGATTTGAAAAGGAAGATTTAAAATTCTGAGGTTGAAATAATCAAAGATTGAAATAGATTTGAATTTGAATTGAAGAAGGAAGATTTGAAAATGATGAGATTTGGAATTTAAAGTGAAATTTTGAAAATGGAACTTGAAAATAAGAGTTGAATTTGGAATTGATACTGAAATTGAGATTTGAACATTGAAATGGAATTTGGAAATTAGAATTTTGGATTGATTCTAAAGATTGATTTAAAAATTCAAAGTAAACCTCAAAACTTGATTTGGATTTTCAAAGTGAATTTCAAAATTCTGACTTGGAGTTTAATTAAAACTCAGGATTTTGAAATGGAGTTCGAAAATAAAGAATTTGAATGAAATTTGAAGTTAAAATATGAAATTCAGAAATAAAAATTGAAAGTTGGAATTTGAAATAGGATGAATTTTGAGAATAAAAGATGAATTTGAATTTACAAATAAGAGTTGAAAAATGATTCTAAATTCAGAAATGAAAACTGTATTTTGAAAACTTATCTCAAAAATCACTTAGAATTTGGAAAATAATTTGAAATAATTTGAGAAAGAATGCAATTTTATCCCGAATGATGAATGTTTTGAAAGAATTTAAAGATTGAAATTTAAAAGCATATTTTATTCTTTAATAGAATTGAAATAAGATTAAATCATAATACATTCATGACTATGGTCACAAACATATTATAATCTAATCTATATTTAAATTCTAATAAAAAATAAAATAATTTTTTTTTGCCTTTATAGGATTAAAAATGAAATTAACTTTTAATCTATCCATGACTATGGCCATAAATATATCTTGAGCTAATTCACATATTAAATTTTGATAAAGGAAGAAAAGAATATTTAAGAAAAATATGATAGAAATCAAATGTTATTCCATAAAAGATAAAAATCCTAAGTATTGTTCACATTTTTACTATGGTCATAAATGTGAATAATTTATTTAGAATTATTTACCTCTTATTAGAAAGGTGCACGTGCCATTCATGTTTCACCATTGTAGATTTTTTGAAATAAAAATAAAAATAAAATAAGATGTTACAGGCAATCATGAGAAATATATGCTCATGCATTCTATTCTAAACTGAAGTAAAGATTCTCATTAATATCTAATTATTACAGCCTTAAATTGAAATTGAAAACATAGAATTCCTAATCTAGGAAAAGAAAACAGCATCTTCTGAGCTTCTCATGCAAATATGAGTTAGCACAAAGCAAAAATGCAAAAATGTAGAGGAAAATGGAAAATATTGTGTTAAAGATCAACATGCATATGGTCATGTCTAGGCTAATGATAAAATATAGATGCAACTATCTAAATATAGTGCTTATGCTAAATGAATAAGGCTATAACAAATATAACATGTAAATCAGAAACTAGAAACACTAATGAGGGTGAAACATGAAGTAAAATGAGGATAACATGCACAAAAGCGTGATGGATGAAGATTAGATGATAATTAATTAACATGGATTCAAGCATTGTCAATTACAAGATGAATGACACACGATTTGCAGGAAATATATAGGAATTATATTGATGAATGTGCAAAAAGAGTGACATACAGGTGGGTTAATGTGCCTATGTATGTAAGAGCTAAGCAACCTGTATAATCCATTACATTATGCAAGCAATGTGTAGGAAAATGATGTGGAGATACGGGCTAACATGTAGATGGAGATTATGAAATGATATACATGATTTAGAATTGATATAATGCAGAGATGATTTGAATGAGTCTAATAAATCAAATGAATAACAGTGGTTAACACCTAGATGTGAAAACCTTACATTACCTGAATGCTTAAACTGAAAAAGTTTTGAATGTCATGTTATGACTACAAGTTCCACCATACCAAACGAATAGAAAATGAGCTTTTGCTTAAGCCATTTCAGCAAGTTGAGGCCCCACATCTAATACTGTCGTAACTTGACTTCAAACATCAAGTATTCAGATACTGACAATAGTGGATTGGTGTGTAAAGAAGTATGGGATGGATGCACAGACAATGGAACAAGTGATGGGTTGTGGTAATGGAAAAGGGCATGAAGTGGCATAGGAAGCCACAACAATTTAATGAACTGCTGTGAAAGGCATAAAGCCATAGTAGTTCAAAATGAACTATTGTGCTAGGGCAAAAAGACCATAGATGTGCGAGTGAGGTGTTGTGGAAGTGGGTGACAGTGCAGTGCTGATGATGAAGAGGTAAGTTTACAAAAGGTTTGGATCTGTTGTAGCAGGTGCAAAAACAAGTGATGAGGTGTGGCTAGAACCATAGAGGTGTTGTGCAATGCAAGTGAGTATGCAGCAGTGGTAAGTGGTGAATATAGGTGGAAATGCAGCTAGTGAAGAAGTGGCAAGTGGAGAGGCAACATGTGTTGTGTGTTGGAGGTTGAAGTGTTGTGCACAGGGGTGTAGGGCAGTGACCATGCTGGTGGTAAAGTGAATGTTGTGTTTGAAATGGCAGGTAGTAGTGATGTAGCTGGGATTCAGTGAGTGAAAGAATGAAAAGTGTAGGGGATTGTAGGGGCAGGTAATGAAGGTACTGTAGTAAAGATACAAGGTGAAGTGAAGAACGTGTTGTGATATGATGGGAATGTGCAGATGCTAGAAAAAAAAAAGAAAACTAAAGTGAAAAAGTGAAATAAACATGACAAGTGAAACATATATAGATGCTGGAAATGCAGTGAAATGAAAGTACAGTAGGAAAGCTATGACCCAATGCCACAATAAGTGGAATGTCGCAGGGTGGTGCTAGGAAAGAGGCCCCAATAGGTGTAGGTAGTGAAGATGAAAGTGCTGGTGGCGCATTTTGAAAAGTGAGGAAGGCAGGTGACATAACAGAGGCTGGAGCTGAAACATCTGGAGAAGGGGCAGATGGCTTAAACCAGGTTAAATTTTGAAGCTTGTAGTCATCAACTACAGAAGGATCAAGATGAATATTATGCATCACAAGTGTGTAGTTCATCTTGTACACATCCTCTGGTGAGAAGCTAGCACCCATCAATGGAGCAATATCCATTGTAATATTTAGTCCAGATAAACCAACTCAGAAAAACTGATAATCTCTATCTGTGAAACTTGCAGACCAAGTTAAGAAGCTAATTTCTTCTGAAATTCAGCACTCCAATTAGAAGTAAAACAGACATTTAGCAACATCAAATCCATATTTACTGGATATACACAGGAACAAACTTTAACATCTCTCCATTATATCATGTCAGGTTTGCAACAAGCACTGGTATATGAAGGTGGATAGTGAAGATGTGTAGCAGGTGAGGTGAAGATACTGTGAAAAAGTGGAGATGGTGCTGAATACAGGTGCCAAATGCCTATATGTTGCTGCCAGTATAGTGTATAGGTGCAGGTGCTATGATACAACTGGGAAGAAAGTGTTGAGAAGAGATGATGTAGCAGGTGGTATGCTGATGGTGCAGGAGACGGGGGGTGCTGATGAGATGTGGGTGGAATGCAAACTATGCAAAGAACAAAGGAATGCTATTATAGAGAAGGGAAATGAGCATACAGTAGATGAAATGGATAAATCTACGATGTTAGATCAAGAGGCTAACAAACATGCCATAAAATGAACTTAAGCACATATAATGCATAGATGCAATCATATTACTGGAACAACATGAAATTCCACTAGAGGGGGGGTGAATAGTGAAATACGATACAGATCGATAATATAAAAATTAAAGACAATAAGGCACAACACAATAAACACAGGATTTATACTGGTTCGATCGAGTTACTGACCTACATCCAGTCTCCAAGTAAAACACTTGAGCCTTTCACTATAAAATCTGTGTTACAGGATAAATAGTACAACACCCTCTTCCTCAGAGGTCTACTTCTCTCAACAGAGAAGGGATATAACAATAAACAAAAAGTTACAACACTTTCCTATAGAACCTTCAGAATGATATGCAGAGTATGAATGCACGTATGAAAATTCTCAGAATGTTCTCTCTTTTGAAAATAGGCAGAATGATCACTCAGGAGAACAAAATGTTCTTTTTCTTTTTCTTCACACACACTTGATTCTTTTGTCGGAGAGTTTTTCTTGTCTTTTTCTCTTTCTTTTCTTTTTCTTTTTCTAAGCTCTTTTTCAGTGTGTCGAGTAGGAATTTTTCTCTTTGAAAGCTCACTTGTGTATTGGTATTATTTTGTTTGTATATATATAGGTCTTTCAAAAATAGTCGTTGCTTTTTGAAATAATTGTCCTTTTCTGATGTGAGATGCGAGGTCATCTCAAAACAACTTTCTATGAGAAAATGTGTGAAATGATATGTGCACTATATTGCTTTTTCAAAAAGTCATCATTTCATAATTTAAAGAATTGTTAAGTAATAAATGTTTGGTGTATTTAAATAATGATAGTTTCTTTAAGTCGTCATTTCTAAATTAAATATTTGAGATACACTATACGTTGTTGTGATTAAAAATGAGATTTAGTTTGTAATGGGTCTTTTCTCAAACTAAATGTTTTGTAGTGCATTGAGTGTTTTCTTACAAATCGTCACTTCTTTGTTTAAATGTATGTAAGTACAATAAATGCTTGTTAAGTACTTTATTTTATAAATGGTCATTTCTTGAGTAAATGCTTTTGAAGTGCCATTTAATGTTTACAAAAAGAATAATGACTTTGAATATAAGTCGACATTTTTTAGTGTGGATTTTAGTATTAAATAAATAAATGATCATTTCCTAAATTAATTGTCTTGTTAAACAATAAGTAGTTGTGTATAAAATAATATTTGTTTTCTCAAATCGTCAGTTTAAGATGAACGATTGTATATTATGAATCAATGTATTTTGTCTTTTTCTTTCATAAATGCTTTTGAAATCATGAGCTTTTTTATCTTTTCAAGTTGTCTTTTTCTTATAGGAAGTGCAATTAATGCTTTTGAAATCATGAGCTATTATATCTTGTTAAAATGTCTTTTTCATCAATGCTTGTAGGAAGTACAATTATTTGTTTCAAAAAGGTATTTTTGAAATGCTACAATATACATAACGTATCTTTTTATGAAAGCTTAATTTTTGTAAATACATGGCTTGTATGATTTCAAAGCATATAGTTTAATATGAAATATGCATGCTTCTGAAGGTTCTGTTACATATGACTCTAAAGAAGAAAAAAATCTTCACCTTGAAGTAGTCGATCTTCTTGGATAATCTTTATGAATGTATGACCCATCAAGCTTTTTTTTCAAAGTAATATGATTGCATCAAATAGTTGCACTTGATCAAGTTGTCTTCACTCTTTTCAAGTGAAATAACCTTGTATCAAATAGCACATCATATCCAGTCATAATATAACATATTCAGTTTCACATATGAAAGCATATCATATTTATCATATCTCATGAAAGCATATCATGTATTTATCATGTATCATATATATGCATTATGAAAGCATATCATATTTATCATGTATCATCAAAACATAGTTTCTCAACATTCTCCCCCTTTTTTATGATGACAATATATGCTTCCCCTGTCAATAAACCATATGTATAATGATGATTTAAATATGATATCATACATAAAAAATACATAAGACAATAATATTAAAAAACATAATTAAAAAAGTTTAAGTGCAGGAAATCATTTTTCTCCTACAATAGGAGAGGTAGGTTTTTCTCCCCCTTTGTCATTGACAAATAGGAGGGATCAGAGTAGGAAAGTTAATATTACAGACCAAAATTATAAATCATTCGGAATTAGACGAGAAATGAAATTGTCGAAGGAGAGCATATTGGCCAATCTTCAGAGAGTGAAAGGCTTGCTGCAGAGAGGCTTGATTCTTCAACAGGAGATCCTGTGTGTTTTGGACATCCACTAGAGTAGAGAATATATCAAGTTCAAATGTCTAAGCAGGATCTGCCCCACCAGAGCCTTCGTCGTCAGTATGTTGTGGGAGTGACCCTTCTTCGGAGAAGTAGGTATCATCAAAGACATGTGTAGAATAGCAGACGACCTCATTGTGAAGTGACACATTGAAGTAAGAATGGGAGTTATAAAACACCCAAACCAAAGTAAACGAAAGACACGAAAATTGATCATGTTGTTAAAAATGATGCTCGACCAGTTGATGGGGAAAGAACAGAAAATTGCATAGATTAAGAGAGAGATCTCATTTGGCACGAATCCCTTGGAAAGTGACTTGGGAAAGACATTGTGTGATATGATTTGTGATAGAAGTTGAGCATGAGGTTTTAAATTTCTCATGTGCCATGGAAAGTCGGTAGATCTTGTGGAGTGAAGCACATTTTTAAATACAGTACGATCGATAGGTACTATGTTTGGTAGATCAATGCCATAGGATGGAAGGTTCAGAATGCACCCTAAAGTAGGAGCATCAAACAAAATGATTTTTCTATGAATCATGGTAGAGACAGTGGTTTGGTCATGGTCAGTGGTTAGGTTGGTATAGAACAGTCGGATAAGATCTGGATGATAGGAGGCTTGGTTTGATGATCCTAGAATATGAGTAAAGTCAGATAGAGAGGTCTCGAGGTTGAATGAGGTGAAGTCTTCGAAGTGAACTGACCTTCTTGTTTGGATGGGAAGTGAGCTTACATAGTTGTAGTGGTGAATGAGATCTGGATATCGCAGATCTGAAGATTCAATCATGTTGAAGTCATCAGAGATAGATTTGGAAGAGGAGGCCATGGCGTGTAACTAAGAAAATAAGGAGTGTCCATGGAGAGGATGTAAGGGGATAGAAACTTTCAAATGGGTAATGTATACGTGAAGAATGCATCAGCTCATTAAATAGAAGGATGATGTATATTTTAATAACAACTTGATGTTTTGTGAATGACAATTGAAACAAATAAGATTTGGAATTTAGTTGGGTCCATTATTCGTGAATGTCTATTTATGAAGAGTGGATTGTATATTTTAAGGGACTCGTGAATGAGTGATCAAGTCACTCTTTGAAAGAGTGTGTGGATATGGACATAAGAATTTATTATGTCATGTTAGATATGACACACAAAGAGTGGTTTGAATTCTTGTGTATGAAAGAAAAACATAGTTTCAAACATTACTTTTTATCATAAGGAAAACTCGATATAGGAGAGTCCATAAAATTGAGAGAGAAGTCATGGTTTGAGAATAGTGTGCTATTTGGAACAAGCCTTTTATGTGTGATTGATAAGGATAGACAAGATATAAAGGATGAATAGAGACAAAGAAATGTATAGCACAATGTGTTTTTAAAAAATAACGACCCACGGATTTTGAAGAATCCGGTCATAGAGGTGATGAGACATAAAGAGTCTTGGAATGAGGAAGATAAAAAAAATGGCGTGAGAAGAGATGAATGTATGAAATGTGATATGATAGTGTGAAAAAAAGTTTAATAACGGCCTAATAAAACAAACAACAAGTTGGTATATAAATCATGGGTCAAAATATTTGATTTAATTCAAGGAGATAGGCTCAATTTTCGTAAGGGAGGTTTTGAGAAAAAGACAAGAGAGAGTTATGAGATGAGTGACATGAAAGAATGTCATGATGGCTTATTTAATGTAAGAATGGTTTTTTTTTTATGGATAGGCGTGAAAGGAGATAGCTCATAGGGTAATCATGTGATGTGTACTTTGAAAGATATGACATTTTTGAAAGAAATGAGTGACATAAAGTATTTGTTTATGATTAATGTATTTTAATATTTGAGTTTTTTTTATGAGTGTACGTGAATATGAGAAGGACTCACTTTGACTTTGAATAGTGGTAAGAGAGATGATGAGACAGAAAGAGAAAGAGTCAAAAATATATTCGAGAGATTAAAAAAATGATAAGAATAGATAAATGATAAATAAGAATAGATAAGAAAGAGTTGAATTCGAAAAAAAAGTTAAAATATATAAATGATAAACTAAACAATAGTAAAAAAAATCATAAGATATTGCAAAGTTTTATCTAAGTAAAAATACAATTAAGTGTGATTAATTATAAGTCACTTAGTTTATAGATTCCTAATTCTCTTCTAATTCATATAAAGTCTTCATGTTTTAAAGGTTTAGTGAAAATATCTGTTAATTGTTGATTAGTAGGTATAAATTCAAGTTTGATTATATTGTTTAAAACTTATTCTCTTAAAAAGTGGTGTCGAATTTGAATATGCTTTGTACGTGAGTGAAGAATAGGATTTTTAGATAAATTGATTGCACTTGTATTATCACACAAAATAGTTGTGTTTTCAAATTTTAAACCAAAGTCTTTTAATGTTTGTTTCATCCAGATGACTTGTGTACATGCTAGGCTAGCAACAATATATATTCAGCTTCAGTAGTTGATAATGATACAAAGTTTTGTTTCTTAATGAACCATGAAACTAGTGAGTGCCTAGCATATGACATGTTCCACTTGTGCTTTTTCTATCAGATTTACTACCAGTAAAATCAGCATCACTTTATGAGATTAAATCAAATATAGATAATTTTGAATAAAATAACCCAAAATCAACGGTTCCTTTTAGATATCTCATTATTCTTTTTACAGCTTTAAGATGTGATTCTTTTGGATTTGATTGAAATCTAGCACACAAGCAAACACTGAACATGATATCTGGATGGCTAGCAGTTAAATATAGTAGTGATCCTATCATACCTCTGAATAATTTTGTATCCACAGTCTTACGATCTTCATCTTTGTCCAATACAGTGGTTGTGCTCATAGGAGTATTCTTTGAAGCAGTTGAGTTCATGTTGAATCTCTTCAGAAGTTCATGAGCATATTTAGACTGATTGATGAAGACTCCATCCTTGGTTTGCTTAATATGCAGTCCAAGAAAGTAGGTGAGTTCTCTCATCATACTCATTTTAAATTCTTTCTGCATGGACTTAGAAAAGTCTTCACAGATACCATTGTTAGTAGATCCAAAGATGATATCGTCCACATATATTTGAACGATTAAGGTATGATCATTCGCTATTTTTATAAATAGGGTTGAGTCTGCTTTGCCTACAGAAAATCCAGTTTTTAATAGAAAAGTTTTAAGTCTATCGTACCAAGCGCGAGGTGCTTGTTTTAATCCATATAAGGCACATTTTAGTTTAAAAACATGATTAGGAAATTGTTCATTTTCAAAACCTGGAGGTTGTTTTACATAAATTTCTTCATTTATAAAACCATTTAGAAAAGCACTTTTAACATCCATTTTATATAGTTTAAAATCCATATAGCTTTCATAAGCCAAAAACATTCTTATGGATTCAAGTCTAGCAACAGGAGCAAATGTTTTATCAAAGTCAATACCTTCCTCTTGATTGTATCCTTGAGCCACAAGCCTTGCCTTGTTTCTTATAACATTACCTGATTCATCCAGCTTGTTTCTGAAGATCCATCTGGTCACAATGATTTGATGATTTTTTGGTTTTGGTACAAAAATCTCATACATCATTTCTTTGGAACTGGTTAAGTTATTTAGTCATTGCTAGCATCCAGAACTCGTCTATGATGGCTTCATCAATCTTTTTAGGTTCAAGTTGAGAAATGAAAGCCATGTTTGCAATACAATCCAACTGAGCTCTTGTTTGAACCCCCTTGGTCAGGTCTCCCAAGATCTGCTTTCGAGAATGATCTCTAATTTCGATAAATGTTCTTTGATGATCATCTTCATTAGATTTAGCTGTGTTATCTAAGAGAAAATCTGTACTTTCAAGATCATCATCGTTAGTCTGCTCATGAACAGATTGATCAACAGATTCATAAAAACTGACATGCATATATTCTTTAATAGTGTTAGTACTCTTATTAAAAACTATGTATGTTTTACTATGACTTGAATATCCTAAGAATATGCCTTCAACCGATTTAGCATCAAATTTATCAAGGCTATCTTTTGTGTTTAGGATAAAGCATTTACACCCAAAGACTTTGAAGTAGTCTATTCTTGGAGTTCTGTCATAGAATAGTTCATAGGGAGTTTTATTCAAGAGAGGTCTAATAAGTACTCTATTTGAAATATAGCATGCAGTGTTAATAGCTTCAACCCAAAAATATTTAGCAAGATTGTTATGTTGGAACATAGTTCTAGCAGATTCTTGAAGGGTTCTATTCTTTCTTTCTACTACACCATTTTGAGGTGCATCTCTAGGAAAGGCAAAGTTATGAGAGATACCATGCAAGTTGCTAAAATTTATAAAAAGATCATTATCAAATTTTCCTCCATGGTCACTGCGAATTTTAACAATTGTAGAAGATTTTTTATTTTGTAGCTTTTTACATAAAATTTCAAATTCACAGAACGTATCACTTTTATTTTTTAAAAATATTACCCAAGTGAATCTTGAGTAATCATCAACAATGACAAAAGCATATTATTGTGATTAAGGCTAGCTACCCTAGAAGGACCAAAAAGATCCACGTGGAGAAGCTCTAAAGATCTTTTACTTTACACAATATTCTTTGATTTGAAAGATGATTTTGGCAACTTTCCTAATTGACAAGCATCACAAAAATAGTCCTTTTTAAATGATATTTTAGGTAACCCATGTACCAAGTTAGTTTTAGCCAGTTTAAAAATATATTTAGAGTTAACATGTCTCATTCTCATATGCCATAAATTTTGAGAGTCATTATTAGATATAAGACAATGTTCAGTAATATTTTCTAGGTGTAATTCATATACATTATTTTTTCTTATACCTTTCAAAATAATATTTTCGTTTGTGTCTGCTATGAGGCATGCATCATGTTTGAAACTAACATTATATCCTATGTCACACATTTGACTGATACTTAAGAGGTTATGTTTTAAACTTTTAACAAGGAGAACGTCTTTAATAAGGGGTTTATCGATGTTACCAGTATTGTCAATCCCAATTATTAATCCTTTGTTGTTATCTCCAAAGGTGACAGTTCCTTCTTCTTTATGATGAAGAACAACAAAAAGATCTGGATGTCCTGTAATATGTTTTGAACATCCACTATCTAATATCCACCTGTTCTTCTTTTTAATGCCTGCAATAGATCAAGTAAAAATTCTTTTTGGTACCCGATCGGGTCCCTTTTTGTTAGACTTTGAAACTCATATCCATTTTGATTCGGGTTTATCTACAGACTTAGAGGAGTACATGGTATTAAAATTGAACTTGTAATACTCTTGCTTAGGTTCAGCAGAACCTTTGACAAAAGTGGTCTTTTGATTCGTACAAGAAGGTCTATTGAGATGAGAGTAACCAATACTGAAAGTGTACTAGGATCTAGGCAACGAGCACTAGAGGGAGGGTGAATAGTGCTTTTAAAAATTGTCTGCGGAATATTGAAGGATTTTGCAATTTGAAAAGCAAACACACAAAGAACACAAGATTTTATCCTGGTTCGGTCTATCCCGACCTACATCCAGTCCCCAAGCAAAACCCGCTTGAGATTTTCACTATCAACCTTGTTAACTACAAGATCACACAGACCAAAACCGGTCCCACTTTCAGTAACAACCCTATTGAAAGCAAACAACTCCTTTAAACCAAGGAGTCCTTCTTTTTACAGAAAATAAGTAACAACTTATAATACAACTTATGAGCCTTTCTTTTGAATGCGAATGAGATGCAATTGGCTTTTGAGGTTGTTGAAATACTCTACTCACGAATTCACTATCTCTCAAAGTGATTTGAGTGAAAAACTGAAGTGAAAATATCAAGTGAGTGAGAAAACAAATACTTGAATGAATAGGAGTGAAAAGCAAGAAGTAAATGATTCAAATCAATTGAACTCTTGTTGTTTTGAGTGTAAAATGCACTCATATTTATAGTTGAAAGATTCCATACGTTGAGAGTATGAAAGGCTGTCAAAACAGTCCATTTTGAACGATCAAAACGTTTAAAAAATAAAAACACGCCTTTTTGAAGTTTCAGGAAAACAACAAAATTAGTCGACTAAAACATCAATTAGTCGACTAATAGTTAGTTATTAGTAGACTGACAGTTATCGTCGGTCGACTGATCTGTTAATCAAGCCATTTGAAAATCTGAACTTTTGAAACTTAGTCGACTAGAGAAAAATTAGTCGACTGATAATATCATCAGTAGACTGAAAAACCTTTCAGTCAACTGCTGCTAAAATCTTCTGAAAAACAAACATTCTGTCCGGTCGACTGATAAAAGCATTAGTCGACTGCTGCTAAATTTTTTAGAAAACACATGTTATGTTCAGTCGACTGATAAAACCATTAGTCGACTGCTGCTAATTTTTCAGAAAACAGACATTCTATCCAGTCGACTGATAAAACCTTCGATCGACTAATTTGACAAAAATGACTTTTTAGAAAATATGGCGCAAAAGGATTAGTCGACTGGTAAGTTTATTGGTCAACTAATAAACATGAAAATTTAAGAAAAGAGTTTTCTAAAAGGATTTTCAAGAGTGTTCTTTTTAGAAAAGTTTTTCTAAAGACTTTTAAGGTGAAATGCAACCTAAATATGCACTCTAAGTAAGACTCTTACAAGAATCTAAGACTTTTAATGAATTACACATTTGCACACTAGTCTTCAAAGATTCTTCATCGAATTCTTCAATTTCTTTATAGCCTTAGCTGAAATGCAGTTGATTCTACTTGCTCATCATCAAAACCTTGTTCTTAAAGTATCATGTATGGCTTCATTGTCGTAACAATCTCCCCCTTTTTTATGATGACAAACTTAATCAAAGATGAAGCATTTAGATGCATAGATGGAGATTTTACTCCCCCTATCAATATGCTGCAAAAACATTAAAAGTTAGCACATTTAAAGCACATATATCATATATTGATTGGTTTGCATTTCCATTCATCATTAATTCACATTTAAAAATGCATCATTCAAAGCTTACTTTTTCTCTTAATTTCCTTGCAATTCTCATGCAAGATCTCCTGCAATTTCAATGTAATGCTATCTTTTTTTTTTCTCCCCCTTTGTCAGAATAAAAAAGAGTAAGGGCAGAAATAGCATAAGCAAAATAGAGATACAAGTTTAAAATATTACAACCCATAAAGTATGAAAGTTTAGACAACAAAGATCAGAAAAGTGAGTTGAGCAAATCCTTGATTGAAGTAATCTCTTTCTGAATCGAAGATAGTTGTTGAGTCACATCTTCACGAAAAGTGTGTTGATGCAACTCCAAAGCTTTCAGTCTCTGCATAACTTCATCATTGTCTTGATTTTTCGAAAACTTCTTTCTTTTTGCATGAGATGAAGGTGTCGCAGAAGGTAAAGGTTCAGAAATTGATGGTTCAGTAGGATCAGATGGTTCAGTTTGATCAACATTTAAAGGAGGTAGATATTTAATTTTCATTCTTTTAAAAATTGTTTGATCAAAGAACTCTTTTTGCTCAATATATTTTTGATTTGTTAAGGGAACTTTGAATGTCTAAAAATACGAGTTAGAAGACATCCATAAGGAAGAAATGGTTTTTGTTTCCACAAATTTGTAAAATACACATTGGCCCAATTTACAGAAATATTTCCAAATAAAACATAAAGAGCCGTAGAAAGATCTGTGGAATAATAATCAAAAGAACCAGTTTTAGGTAGGACATTATGGGCAAGGATTCGTCCAGCAATGCGTGCACGAGTTTGAAGATTAGTATTTTTGAAAGGAGGGCAGTGAGGTGCACCTGTAAGAAGAATTTGTTCAAAAACTCTTTCATCATTTAATTCAATAGTGTTGAAAAGAGTGTCTGAAGGTGGAATTTCAAGAATTTCTCCAAGCAGTTTTGAATCAAACTCGATTTCAACATCACGAACAAGAGAGGACAAAACTCCAGTTTCATGATCCATTTGTAAATTCGTGTAAAACAAGTGAATAAGAAAAGGATAGTGAAGGGTATCTGCACAAGCATCAAAAAGATGTGAAATTCCTAGAAATAATTCTCTTATGTTGTAACAAGAAAACAGGTGAAACAGTACATTTCGGCCTGGTAAAATAGGTAGTGCAGAAATTGATCCAAAAGTATCATATAAAAGAGGATTTCTGAGTAATCTGAGTGAAAAACCATGTTCTGAAGAAGGTGTAGGAGGAGGAGAACCTAAACCTTTTGCAGATGCAGACTTCGTACGAGGCATGATTAAAAACAGAGTTACCAAAAATGTCGGCTTCCAAACAATTTCCGGCAGAAGGAGAACGTTGTCCGACGTTGTGAAACAGAAACAGAGGAGGATACGATGGCTGACGGCGAGTGTGAAGTCGGCCACAAGGGGATTCCAGCAATGGCGGAAAATACACTGTCACGGCAAGAGGGTTCCGGCGTGTTTTGAAGATGCGCTAGTTACTGCAAGAGGATTCCGGCGTTTTAAGATCATGGCCAGAAGATTCTGGCGTCTCCCTGTCATGGCAAGAAAATCCTGGCAAAGATCGGATCGAACGACACTCTGAGGATTTTTCAGAAGGGAGAGAGGCAAAAGAGAAAGAGGGTTTTTGTTTTAAGGGTTTCGTTTTTAAGAAAAACGAAAAAGTACGAAATTGAAGTGAAACGATGCCTATTTAAAAAAAAATAGGTTTTTAAAAAAAAATCCAAGGGGTATCGGGTCCCTTCATTTAAAATTTTAAAAATTTTTGGTCGACTAAAACTTTATCGGTCGACTAAGAATGTGCGACTCATTCTAAAAACATCAGTCGACTAGAAATATATCGGTCGACTAATATTGTGCGATTTTGAGATTTTGTTTAAAAATCAACATTTTTACAAATCCAAAAATGAGCAAATACCTAGTTCTCTCCTAATTCTTATAAAATCTTCATTTTTAAGAGGTTTAGTGAAGATATCGGCATGTTGTTCTTTAGTGAAAATAAAATTTAACGAAATATCTCCTTTTAAAACATGATCTCTTAAAAAATGATGTCTAACTTCAATATGCTTAGTTCTTGAGTGCTGAACAGGATTTTTTGAAAGATTTATAGCACTAGTGTTATCACAGTACATAGTTGTTGTGGAGTAATTCAAACCAAAATCTTTTAAGGTCTGTTTCATCCATAGTACTTATGAACATGCTAAACTAGATGCTATATATTCTGCTTCAGTTGTTGAGAGTGACACTGAATTTTGCTTTTTACTAAACCAAGAGACTAAAGAATTTCCTAAGAAATGACAAGTTCCACTAGTACTCTTGCGATCAGATTTACTTCCTGTAAAATCTGCATCACTATATGAAACTAAATCAAAGGAAGATGATTTTGGGTAAAACAAACTGAAATCTGAAGTATCTTTCAAATAACGAAGAATTTGTTTTATTGTAGTTAAATAAGATTCCTTTGGATTAGCTTGAAATCTTGCACACATACAAACACTAAACATAATATCAGGTCAACTAGCAGTTAAGTATAATAGAGATCTGATCATACCTCTGTAGAGCTTAGTATCTACACTTTTACCATTTTCATCTTTATCAAGAGAGGTAGTTGTACTCATAGGATTCCTTCTTGATTTCAATGAGTCCATCCCAAATCTCTTGAGAAGTTCTTTTGTATACTTAGCCTGATTGATGAAGATTCCTTCTTCAGTTTGCTTTATTTGAAGTCCAAGGAAGTAGTTTAATTCGCCCATCAAGCTCATTTCAAACTCTTCCTGTATAGCTTTAGCAAATTCTTTACAAAGAGAATCATTAGTAGAACCAAATATTATGTCATCAACATAAATTTGCACAATAAGAATATCTGAATTAAGGTTTTTAATAAATAAAGTGGAGTCTACCCGACCAATAGAAAAAACAGATTGTTCTAGAAAATTTCGTAGTCTTTCATACCACGCTCTTGGTGCTTGTTTGAGTCCATACAAAGCTCTTTTCAATTTGTAGACTTTTTCTGGATATTTCTCATTTTCAAAGCATGGAGGTTGCTCTACATAAACTTCTTCATTGATGTGTCCATTTAAGAATGCACTCTTAACATCAATAGCAAAAGCAAGCATCATTCGAATTGACTCTAATCGAGCCACTGGTGCATAGGTTTCATCAAAATCTATGCCTTCTTCTTGATTATAGCCTTGTGCTACTAGCCTTGCTTTGTTACGAATGACTTCACCATTTTCGTCCAGCTTATTTCGGAAGACCCATCTTGTTCCAATTACTGGATGATCCTTTGGTCTATCAACTAGATCCCAAACATCATTCCTAGTAAATTGGTTAAGTTCTTCAGACATGGCCAAAAGCCAAAATTCATCATCACAAGCCTCATTGATATTCTTTGGTTCTAATTTAGATATGAAAGCAACATTTGCAATATATTTTTCTAATTGCCTTCTAGTTTGGACACCATTCTTTATTTCACCAATAACTTGTTCATGTGGATGATTAGGAACTTCTTTCCAAACTGGTTGAAGAGGAATATTTTCTTGAGAAGTACTCTCTATCAAGGATTCTTCTTGAAGTATTACTTCTTCTCCTTCGCTTAGAGGTATAATCTGCTCACAATTCTCATCAAATGCAACATGTAAAGATTCTTCAATACAAGATGTTCTTTTATTGAAAATACGATAAGCTTTACTTCTAGAAGAATATCCAAGAAATATTGATTCATCTAATTTTGAATCAAACTTATCAAGATTATCTTTGGTATTTAACAATAAACATTTACTACCAAAAATTTTGAAATATGAGATCTTTGGTATACGATCATAATACAATTCAAAACATGTTTTATGTAAAATTGGTCGAATAAGAACACGATTTAAAACATAACATGCTGTATTAATTGCTTCAACCCAAAAGTATTTTGGTAAATTTTTATCTTGAAGCATGGTTCTAGCACATTCTTGCAAAGTTCTATTCTTTCTTTCAACAACTCCATTTTGTGGAGCCGCTTCAGAAAAAGCAAAGTTGTGAGATATACCATGTAAATCACAAAACTTTAGAAAAGATTCATTTTCAAATTCACCACCATGATCACTATGAATTTTAATTATAGATGTAGATTTTTCATTTGTAATTCTTCTACAAAGTTTAGAAAATTCTGAAAAAAGCATCATTTTAGCTTTTTAAAAAATTACCCATGTAAACCGAGAATAATCATCTACTATAACAAAAGCATACTTGCTACCATTCAAACTTTGAATTCTAGATGGTCCAAATAGATCTAAATGTAAAAGTTCAAGAGGATATTTTGTTGAAACAATATCTTTTGCTTTAAAAGAACTCTTGAATTGTTTACCCCTTTGGCAAGCATCACATAAGTGATCTTTCTTATATGGTATTCTAGGTAGGACTCTTACAAGATCATTCTTGGATAACTTTGAAATAATTTTAAAGTTAACATGTCCAAGTCTCTTGTGCCATAACCATTGAATTTCATTTGAAACAATAAGACATTTTTCATTAAAAGTGGGTAATTCATCTAGATATAGTTCATACACATTGTTCCTTCTTTTACGTTTAAAAATGGTCTTTTTAGATTGAAAGTCAGAAATTAAGCATAAATCATTTTCAAAAGAAACATGAAAACCTTTATCACATAATTGACTAATAGATAATAAATTATGCATTAAACCATCTACTAAAAGAACATTTTCTATCAAGGAAAATTTTGGATTACCAATATTACCAATACCTATCACTTTTTCCTTGTTATTGTCACCAAAGGTGACGGTTCCTCCATCCTTATTTTGGAGGGTGGAAAATAACTCCGGCCTTCCAGTCATATGTTTGGAACAACCTCTGTCCAATATTCATTTGCTCCTTATGTTGTGTACCTACAACAAAATTAGAAAACAGAGCATTTGACCCCTTTCTATTTTCGGGTCCATGAGAGTTAGTCTTAGGAACCCATATCCATTTGGATTTTGGTTTCCTTTGATAATAAATATTCTTTTTATAAAAGGATTTATCATGTCTAGAATAATCATGTCTAGGCATATAAGCATTATAGTTTCCATGATTAGATGCATTTCTATTAGAACTAGAAAGTTTAGTTCTATGAACAAATGGTTGAAAATAATGTCTTTGATTTTTCACCACATAGTTTGGTCTATTTTGAGTATCAAAGAAGCTATATCCCAATCCGGTTTTATTAACCGAGCATCTTTGAGAACCAAGAAGTTTTTCTAGATTCTCTTGACCATTTGTGAATTTGGTCACTATGGAAAGAAGATCATTTGATTTTTCTTTTAGACTAGATATTTCTTTTTGTAAGAAATTGGTTCTAACTCCAACTTCTTTTATCTCAAATGTTTGGCAAGAGTTTTCCTTCTTGAGATCTTCTATCTCTTGAAGTAACACTTTATTTTGAGAGCCAAGAGTTAAATTTTCAGTTTTTAACTCTTTATTTTTAGAACTTAGACTCTTAAATTTAACATATAAATAATTAAATGCTTCAAATAATTCATCATAGTCAAATCGACTTACCAAATCTTCTTGTTCTACAAAACACATGTTGACGACTTCTTCATTTGATTCTTCATCGGAAGAGGAGTCACTATCATCCCAACATGCTTGAAATGCCTTTTTCTTATTGAATTGGTCCTTGGGCTTGATTTTGAGAAGAGGACAATCTTTCTTGATATGTTCTGCCTTTTTGCAGTTAAAGCACTTGACTTCATTGAGATTGGAAAAATCTGCTTTCTTTACCTTTCTTTGAAATCTTCCCTTTTTGATGAATCTTCTGAATTGCCTTGTGATGAGGGCAATATCTTCATCTTCATTTGAATTTTTTGAGTCAGAAGTAGCCTTAAAAGCAAGAAATTTCTTCTTGGGCTCTTCTTCTTGTCTATCTTGAAGTTGGACTTCATATGCCATAAGGTTACCAACCAAATCTTCAAGAGTGAGAGTGTTAAGATCATTTGCTTCTTCAATAACACTGGTTTTTCTCTCCCATTAAGGAGTTAAACACCTTAGGATCTTTCTGACTAAATCCACTTATGAATATTCTTTTCCAAGGGATTTCAAAGTGTTAGTTATATCGGTCATTCTAGTTACCATGTCCGATATAGATTCATTTTGCTTCATTTTGAACAATTCAAATTTATGAACTAAAGAAGCAATTTTAGATTCCTTTACCTTTGACGTACCTTCGTGACTCACGAGAAGAGTATGCCAGATTTCATTTGCTGTAGAGCATTGAGAAATGCGATTGAACTCTACCTTGTCAATGCCACAATATAATACATTCATCGCCTTGGCATTCAGTGAAGCGATTTTCTTTTCTTCATCGGTCCATCGGCTAAAATCAGTTGATGGAGTTTGGTACTTATCTGAAACAACTCTTTAAATATCGAGATCCATGGATTGCAAGAATATTGTCATTCTCACTTTCCAGTATCCATAGTTTGTTCCGTCAAAGAGAGGAGGACGAACAGAGGAGCATCCTTCTTTGTGCTGAGATGTTGTAGTTGCCATGCTAGATGATGATCAAATCAGAATAATAGCAAACCTGCTCTAATACCAAATGAAAGTGTACTAGGATCGAGACAACGAGCACTAGAGGGGGGGTGAATAATGCTTTTAAAAATTGTCTGCGGAATATTGAAGGATTTTGCAATTTAAAAAGCAAACACACAAAGAACACAAGATTTTATCCTGGTTTGGTCTATCCCGACCTATATCTTGTCCCCAAGCAAAACCCGCTTGAGATTTCCACTATCAACCTTGTTAACTACAAGATCACACAGACCAAAACCGGTCCCACTTTCAGTAACAACCCTACTGAAAGCAAACAACTCCGTTAAACCAAAGAGTCCTTTTTACAGAAAATAACAACTTACAATACAACCTATGAGCCTTTCTTTTGAATGCGAATAAGATGCAATTGGCGTTTGAGGTTGTTGAAATACTCTACTCACGAATTCACTATCTCTCAAAGTGATTTGAGTGAAAAACTGAAGTGAAAATATCAAGTGAGTGAGAAAATAAATACTTGAATGAATAGGAGTGAAAAGCAAGAAGTAAATGATTCAAATCAATTGAATTCTTATTGTTTTGAGTGTAAAATGCACTCATATTTATAGTTGAAAGATTCCATACGTTGAGAGTATGAAAGGGTGTCAAAACAGTCCATTTTGAACGATCAAAACGTTTGAAAAATGAAAAGACACGCCTTTTTGAAGTTTTAGGAAAACGGCAAAATTAGTCGACTGAAACATCAGTTAGTCGACTAATAGTTAGTTATTAGTAGACTGACAGTTATCGTCGGTCGACTGATCTGTTAATCGAGCCATTTAAAAATCTGAACTTTTGAAACTTAGTCGACTAGAGAAAAAATAGTCGACTGATAATATCATCAGTAGACTGAAAAACCTTTCAGTCGACTGCTGCTAAAATCTTCTGAAAAACAAACATTCTGTCTGATCGACTGATAAAAGCATTAGTCGACTGCTGCTAAATTTTTCAGAAAACACATGTTCTGTTCAGTCGACTGATAAAACCATTAGTCGACTGCTGCTAATTTTCCAGAAAACAGACATTCTGTCCAGTCAACTGATAAAACCTTCAGTCGACTAATTTGACAAAAATGACTTTTTAGAAAATATGGCGCGAAAGGATTAGTCGACTGGTAAGTTTATTGGTCGACTAATAAACATGAAAATTTAAGAAAAGAGTTTTCTAAAAGGATTTTCAAGAGGGTTCTTTTTAGAAAAGTTTTTCTAAAGACTTTTAAGGTGAAATGCAACCTAAATATGCACTCTAAGTAAGGCTCTTACAAGAATCTAAGACTTTTAATGAATTAAACATTTGCACACTAGTCTTTAAAGATTCTTCATCGAATTCTTCAATTTCTTTATAGCCTTAGCTGAAATGCAGTTGATTCTACTTGCTCATCATCAAAACCTTGTTCTTGAAGTATCATGTATGGCTTAATTGTCGTAACAAATACCATTCTTATAAAAAGAGATTTTTTGAGAGGATAGGAGTTTGTCCGGTTCTCTTTTTTTTTGGTAAACTTGAAAACCGTTTTCATAAGGTTTTCAGTTTTACTTTTTAATTCTGAAATTTCTACTTGAAGTTTTTTAGTCTTGGAACTAGTAGAACTGATTTCAGAAGTAAGTATAAAATTTTTCTTTTTCAACTCAGAATTTTCAATACTGAGTTTTTCATTTTTCTGGGAAAGCTCTAAATTCTTTGATTTTAAAACTTTGTTTTTGAGAATTATTTTTCTAGATTCTTCAAAAAGTTCTTGAAATGCATTTAGAAGTTCATCAAAAGAAAAGTCAGAAGATTCACTTACAGAGCTTTCTTCTGCCATAAAACACATGTTTGCAGTTTCGGCTTCATCATCACTTGACTCTTCACTGGTAGATGGTTCTGAATCATCCCATTGAGCATATAGAGCCTTTTTCTTGAAGAACCTTTTCTTTGGTTCCTCGATTTTGGATCTTCTTTTTAAGAGAGGACAATCACGTCTTACGTGATCCGGCTTATTGCATTGATAGGACATGGTATCTTCTTTAGAATCTTTCTTTTCTTTGTGCTTATTTGATAGCCTGTTCTTTCTCATGAAGCGCTGAAATCTTCGAGTAAGTAGCGCAATTTCAGATTCTTTTTTTGAGTCCTCATTCTCAAAAATGGCTGGGAAGGCTAGATTTTTCTTCGGAGGTTGTTTTTCTTCCCTTCTTTCATATGAACTTTATATGTCATAAGATTGCCTATTAAGTCATCCAGAGTAAGCTTGGCTAGATCTTGGGCTTCTTCAATAGTTGTGGTCTTTTTCTCCCAGTCAGTTGTAAGAGATCTCAAGATCTTTTTCACCTTATCAGTCTGAGAATACGTTTCTCCCAG
The DNA here is from genome assembly GCF_984573655.1 of Nuphar pumila. Classification (NCBI taxonomy): domain Eukaryota; kingdom Viridiplantae; phylum Streptophyta; class Magnoliopsida; order Nymphaeales; family Nymphaeaceae; genus Nuphar; species Nuphar pumila. Next base: position 25,279,337 of record NC_143264.1, read on the forward strand.
AGATTTAAGATCATTGGTGATATTGGTGAATCTGGAAAACATTTCTATGATGTATTCATCTTTGTTCATTTTGAATAGCTCGTATTTCCGAACTAAAGATGAGATCTTTGCTTCTTTTACTCTGTTAGTTCCTTCGTGGATAACTTCCAGAGAATGCCATATATCATAGGCAGATTCACAGACTGATATTCTGTTAAACTCATTTTGATTGATGGCGCAATATAATGCATTCATAGCTTTTGCATTTAGGTTTGCCATCTTCTTTTCTTCGTCAGACCATGAAGCATAGTCTGAAGTAGGAGAAGTGTATGGATACTCTACAATCTTCCATACAACAAAGTCTATAGACTTTAGGAATATGGCCATCCTGCATTTCCAATATTCATAGTTCGTGCCATTAAAAAAAGGAGGGCGAGATGAGTGTTGACCTTCGATGTCACGAGCATAAGAGGTTGATGCCATTTGTGCTAGAAGACTTGTTATGTCGAAACCAGCAGAATCTGCTCTGATACCAAATAAAATTCCACTAGAGGGGGTGAATAGTGAAATACGATACAGATCGATAATATAAAAATTAAAGACAATAAGGCACAACATAATAAACACAAGATTTATACTGGTTCGGTCGAGTTACTGACCTACATCCAGTCCCCAAGTAAAACACTTAAGCCTTTCACTATAAAATCTGTGTTACGGGATAAATAGTACAATACCCTCTTTCTCAAAGGTCTACTTCTCTCAACAGAGAAGGGATACAACAGTAAACATAAAGTTACAACACTTTCCTATAGAATCTTTAGAATGATATGTAGAGTATGAATGCACGTATGAAGATTCTCAGAATGTTCTCTCTTTTGAAAATAGGCAGAATGATCACTCAGGAGAACATAATGTTATTTTTCTTTTTCTTTACACACACTTGATTCTTTTGTCAGAGAGTTTTTCTTGTCTTTTTCTCTTTCTTTTCTTTTTCTTTTTCTAAGCTATTTTTCAATGTGTCGAGTAGGAATTTTTCTCTTTGAAAGCTCACTTGTGTATTGGTATTATTTTGTTTGTATATATATAGGTCTTTAAAAAATAGTCGTTGCTTTTTGAAATAATTGTCCTTTTGTGATGTGAGATGCCAGGTCATCTCAAAACAACTTTCTATGAGAAAATGTGTGAAATGATATGTGTACTATATTGCTTTTTCAAAAAGTCATCATTTCATAATTTAAGGAATTGTTAAGTAATAAATGTTTGGTGTATTTAAATAATGATAGTGTCTTCAAGTCGTCATTTCTAAATTAAATATTTGAGATACACTATACGTTGTTGTAATTAAAAATGAGATTTAGTTTGTAATGGGTCTTTTCTCAAAATAAATGTTTTGTAGTACATTGAGTGTTTTCTTACAGATCGTCACTTCTTTGTTTAAATGTATGTAAGTACAATAAATGCTTGTTAAGTACTTTATTTTATAAATGGTCATTTCTTGAGTAAATGCTTTTGAAGTGCCATTTAATGTTTACAAAAAGAATAATGATTTTGAATATAAGTCCACATTTTTTTGTGTGGATTTTATTATTAAATAAATAAATGGTCATTTCCTAAATTAATTGTCTTGTTAAACAATAAATAGTTGTGTATAAAATAATATTTGTTTTCTCAAATCGCCAATTTAAGATGAACGATTGTGTATTATGAATCAATGTATTTTGTCTTTTTCTTTCATAAATGCTTTTGAAATCATGAGCTTTTTTATCTTTTCAAGTTGTCTTTTTCTTATAGGAAGTGCAATTAATGCTTTTGAAATCAGGATCTATTATATCTTGTTAAAATGTCTTTTTCATAAATGCTTGTAGAAAGTATAATTATTTGTTTCAAAAAGGTGTTTTTGAAATGCTACAGTATACATAATGTATCCTTTTATAAAAGCTTAATTTTTGTAAATACATGGCTTGTATGATTTCAAAGCATATAGTTTAATATGAAATATGCATGCTTCTGAAGGTTCTGTTACATATGACTCTAAAGAAGAAAAAAATCTTCATCTTGAAGTAGCCGATCTTCTTGGATAATCTTTATGAATGTATGGCCCATCAAGCTTTTTCTTCAAAGTAATATGATTGCATCAAATAGTTGCACTTGATCAAGTTGTCTTCACTCTTCTTAAGTGAAATAACCTTGCATCAAATACTCGTTAAATACATAGCACATCATATCCAGTCATAATATAACATATTCAGTTTCACATATGAAAGCATATCATATTTATCATATCTCATGAAAGCATATCATGTATTTATCATGTATCATATATATGCATTATAAAAGCATATCATATTTATCATGTATCATCAAAACATAGTTTCTCAACACAACATAGAACATGTATGGGACACAGGGAGAGACGTGATGGTAAACCAAATATATACTAATGATACAGCAAATGAGATGAAAACAACATATTGTCAAATTGATTTTATACAGTAAGTAAACCATACCGATTTTACAAATGGGATCAATCGATTTCAGTGGTTGACTTCAACAGATGAAGATTCTCACAACAAACACTGTTGTAAAACATGCAATGAACGATACTGTTTAAAGACATGAATTGCAGGCTTTTACATATGCGATGATGGACAGAAGCCTGGATACGTTGAATTGAAAAGGCCCAAAAGAAATACAAAATAGTAAGTAAAAATGAATCTAACAGAATCACATGAAAATATGAGTGGATATGCAGGTGAATGGACATATACGTGATTAACACACTCGTGAGCATGCTAAATGAGATGCAGGTGGTTAGACCAAATGCT